>NW_028318641.1:2180000-2380000 GCF_062004578.1 Staurois parvus
AAAAGAAATGGAATAGAATAAAACAGACTATAGTCACCTTCTGAAATTCAAATTTGGAATTGAAAAGAATAGAATAAAATAGAAAATAAATTACATAGAATATAATGGAATTTAGACACCTTCCGAAAATCTAAAAGAATAGAATAGAGTAAAACAGAATAGTAAGTAAAAGAATAGAAAGAAATAGAATAAAAATGAATAGATTAGAATAGAAAATAAAAGAATAGAATAAAAAAACAGTGGAATAAAATAGAAAATAACCGTCCTCCAAAATTTGAATAGAATAAATTTGAATTCGAATAGAATGGATTAGAATAGAAAAAAAACAATAAAATAAAATAGTTTATAACACTCTTTTGAATAGAATTAATTTGAATTCAATACTTTTTCGATTTGGTCAAATTGAATTCAATTCAGCCAAATTTGGAAAATTCAAATTGCATTCGAAAATGAATAAACTAAACGAATTCTGAAAACGAATTAAACAAAATTAACTAAATGTTTTAAAATCTAAATTATTAATGAAACAAAACCATTTTTTTTTTGTTCTGCACATGTCTACTACCTGCTGTAATTTTGGCTCCATTCAAGTCCAAGATGCCAAAAACCTGTGCATGACAGGGTAAAGGGGAAGAGAGTCTTGTCCACAATTTGGACATTGGGATGACTGACTGAGACTGGCAAGGTAAGATCTAGGCACCATGGTAAACGTGGAGCATCATTTCTCTGTATGTAGAGGCAGAGAGCTTTGTCCAAGCTTTATTAAAGAAGTATGGCCAAAGCTGCTTTGGCTGTACTTCTCATGTAGGTCACATGACTGAAGTTCGTTCCGCACTCCAACACGTTTCAGCTGACAACATGCTAAAGCTCACCGTTGGCTGATGTCACTCAGTTGGTCCAGGCTCGGGAAAGCTCTCGACTTTACAATCAGGATCCACCCAGATGCCTGAGAAACTGAACTAGCCACTCCCACCCCCTCCACAGCCGACGGGCAGAGAGAGAGAGACAGACTGTCAGTCACTGGCTCTCTCAGTGAAGACTGAGAACTGGGCGATCAGCAGTTTTAATCGCTCAGTTCTCATTCTTAGAAGTGGCAGGGGTCCTTGGAATGATCTAGCATCCACCTAGGTGAGGGGTCCTTGGAAGGATGCAGCATCCACCTAGGTGAGGGGTCCTTTGAAAGATGCAGCATTTACCTAGGTGAGGGGTCCTTTTGAAGGATGCAACATCCACTGAGGTGAGGGGTCCTTAGAAGAATGCAGCATCCACCTAGGTGAGGGGTCCTTTGAAAGATGCAGCATCCACCTAGGTGAGGGGTCCTTTGAAGGATCTAGCATTTATCTAGGTGAGGGGTCCTTTTGAAGGATGCAGCATCCACCTAGGTGAGGGGTCCTTTGAAGGATGCAGCATCCACTTAAGTGAGAGGGCCTTGGAAGGATCTAGCATTTACTTAGGTGAGGGGTCCTTGGAAGGATGCAGCATCCTCCTAGGTGAGGGGTCCTTGGAAGGATCTAGCATTTACTTAGGTGAGGGGTCCTTGGAAGGATGCAGCATCCACCCAGGTGAGGGGTCCTTGGAAGGATGCCGCATCCACCCAGGTGAGGGGTCCTTGGAAGGATGCAGCATCCACCCAGGTGAGGGGTCCTTGGAAGGATGCAGCATCCACCTAGGTAAGTAGAATTTTTTTTTTTTTTCTAAAACCCAACTTCTCTTTTAAGGGAAGAAAAGATGCTCATAGTGGATATTATTAGGAAATGTTTAATCCATCTGGAAAGGCCCATTAAGCTCTGAGCATAATCGGTTTGATCAAAAGCGAGTGTATTTCAATGATATGAATATAGTGAAAAGTATACCTTATGGCGCCACTCCAAGTTATGGATGGAAGGAAAAGGATCACCCCATCGGCAAGTGAGAATAGGGGAGCATGATTCCGAGCGACTCCAGTATCAGCCAATACAAGTGAAAGGATGGACGCTGCTCAACCGGCCCCAGGAGTCCAATGTTAAGAAATGGCCTCAGCCGCCATACTGGCCACGCACTTACGCTTTTCCACCTGCCCACCGGGGTTTAGTCACAAAGGTGAGGGGCGTCCATCCCTCCATGATATGAATGTTTAACCCCTTGCCTACCAGGCACTTACTGTATACCCCCTTGCTTACCAGGCCAATTTTCAGCTTCCAGCGCTGTCGCACTTTGATTGACAATTGCGCGGTCATACAAGATTGTACCCATATGAAATTTTTATAATTTTTTTTATACAAATAGAGCTTTCTTTTGGTGGTATTTAATCGCTGCTGGGCACTTTACTTTTTGCGCTATAAACAAAAAGTGTGCAAAAAATTTGAAAAAAAAGTTTCTTTGTTTCTATTATAATATTTTTCAAATAGGTAATTTTTCTCCTTCACTGATGTGCGTTGATGAGGCAGCACTGATAGGCAGCACTGATGGGCACTGATAGGCAGCACTGATAGGCAGCACTAATGAGGTGGCACAGATAGGCGGCATTGATAGGTAGCACTAATGAGGTGTCACGGATAGGTGGCACTGATGATGGTTACTGATAGACAGCACTGATAGGTGGCACTGACTGGCGCAACTGCTGGGCACTGACTGGCGCAACTGCTGGGCACTGACTGGCGCAACTGCTGGGCACTGACTGGCGCAACTGCTGGGCACTGACTGGCACAACCGCTGGGCACTGACTGGTGGCAGCACTGCTGGGCTGCATTGATGGGCACAGGTGGGTGGCACTGGTGGGCACAGGTGGGTGGCACTGGTAGGCACAGGTGGATGGCACTTCTGGGCACAGGTGGGTGCACTGCAGAGCACAGGTGGGCGAAGCTAGTGGGCGGCACTGCTGGGCACAGGTGAGCGGAACTGGTGTGTGGCGCTGCTGGACACCGATCATCAGGGCACTAATTATCAGTGCCCTGATGATCGGTGCCGATCCCCGCTCTGACAACTGTTGGTTCTCGGCAGTACTTTCCTCACGCTCTGACAGCATGAGAAAAGTGCAGCCAAGAATCGGCAATTGCATTTCCCGGTGATCAGCATGTCATTGGACACGGCTGATCACGTGGTAAAAGGCCGCTGTGATTGGCCTTTTACCACATCACGTGATCAGCTGTGTCCATAGGCCACAGGTGATCACAGAGATTGCCGGGTGCGCACCCCTGGGGGTGCGCAGGAGAGCGTGTTCTGGGAGGTTGTCATATGACGCCCTCCCAGAACTAGCCGGCCGCAGTGTAGCCGTCATTCGTCACTTCTGCACAGTCACTTCAACTGATGAAGTCGCGTGATCTAGTGACACAATGTGTTGGGAGGAGCCAGTGATGTCACGCCACTAAACCGGTTGGCCGTTTTGTTGGAGGTTTTCTTGGTTATATGTCTGGATACTGATGTGCACCAGTGTTGAAGCACACATTAAGTTGAGTATAATATTTTTAAATAAAAATCGAGGGTTTTTTTTTATACGGAGAGCACTGAATGTTGTATTTTTTTAGTGAATTACCCCCATTTATTGTGTGAATATGGAGGTGGGTTGATAATATCAGCAAGGTGGAGAAAGGCACAGCAACCATGGCACAGGAGACCCCAGTTTATGGGGCAAGCGCATAAGACCTGATATTAGGTCAGGATTTAAGGTGAGAGTATATGTATGCTGGTGAAGACAGACACACGCACACACACACATACACACGCCTCCCTCAGTGCACACAACTTGGAAATGCAATTACTTTAGTGAATATAAACTGCTAAATAACTTTTCTCATCAGCAGTATATAGCAGTCTTGTGACATCTATCAGTGTCCAGCAGAACACTGGTTAAAGCTTGTAGGAGGAGTTTTCGTTCTCGCCCGACTGTTCTATGGGGCTGCATGACTTCTGACCCTCTGTCTGGACAGTGCTGATTTGCCCTGTTGATCACAATTACTCTCCCAAAGCAAAAAAAAAACCTCTAGCAATACACACCAAACTGAGCATGTGCTGCTTTCCCCCAAGGCTCTGTACTATTAGCAGATGGACTGGGGACAGTAGAAGGGAAGGATCAGAGAAGATCAGATGAAACAGCCTTTTTACTCAATGCATAGGATTGAGTCTTCCAACATGACAATGATCCCAAACATACCGCCCGGGCAACAAAGGAGTGGCTTCGTCAGAAGCATTTCAAGGTCCTAGAGTGGCCTAGCCAGTCTCCAGATCTCAACCCCATAGAAAACCTTTGGAGGGAGTTGAAGGTCCATGTTGCCCAGCGACAGCCCCAAAACACCACTGCTCTAGAGGAGATCTGCATGGAGGATGGGCCAATATACCAGCAACAGTGTGTGCCAACCTTGTGAAGACTTACAGGAAACGTTTGTTATATATCCTTTGTTGGCAATGACAGAGGTCAAAGTATTGAGATGAACTTTTGATAATGACCAAATACTTATTTTCTACCATAATTTGCAAATAAATTCTTTCCAAATCAGCCAATGTGATTGTCTGGAGTTTTTTTCTCATTTTGTCTCTCATAGTTGAGGTCTACCTATGATGCCAATTGCAGGCCTCTCTCATCTTTTTAAGTGGGAGAACTTGCACAATTGGTGGCTGACTAAATAATTTTTTGCCCCACTGTATATATACACACAGGTGAAACTCAAAAAATTTGAATATTGTGCACAAGTTCATTTATTTCAGTAATGCAACTTAAAAGGTGAAACTAATATACGAGATAGACTCATTACATGCAAAGCAAGATAGTTCAAGCCGTGATTTGTCATCATTGTGATGATTATGGCTTACAGCTCATGAAAACCCCAAATCCACAATCTCAGAAAATGAGAATATTGTGAAAAGGTGCAATATTCTCGGCTCAAAGTGTCCCACTCTAATCGGCTAATTAAGCCATAATACCTGCAAAGGGTTCCTGAGCCTTTAAATGGTCTCTGTCTGGTTCAGTAGGAATCACAATCATGGGAAAGACTGCTGACCTGACACCATCATTGACACCCTCCATAAGGAGGGAAAGCCTCAGAAGGTAATTGCAAAAGAAGTTGGATGTTCCCAAAGTGCTGTATCAAAGCACATTAATAGAAAGTTATGTGGAAGGGAAAAGTGTGGAAGAAAAAGGGGCACAAGCAGCACAGCAGGGATGACCGCAGCCTGGAGAGGATTGTCAGGAAAAGGCCATTCAAAAGTGTTGGGGACTTTCACAAAGAGTGGACTGAGGCTGGAGTCAGTGCATCAAGAGCCACCACACACAGCCGGATCCTGGTAATGGGCTTCAAATGTCATATTCCTCTTGTCAAGCCGCTCCTGAACAACAAACAACGTCAGAAGCGTCTTACCTGGGCTAAAGAAAAACAGACCTGGTCTGTTGCTCAGTGGTCCAAAGTCCTCTTTTCTGATGAGAGCAACTTTTGCATCTCATTTGGAAACCAAGGCCCCTGAGTATGGAGGAAGAATGGAGAGGCTCAAGGACCCAGAGTATGGAGGAAGAATGGAGAGGCACACACTGCAAGATGCTTGAAGTCCAGTGTGAAGTTTCCACAGTCTGTGTTGATTTGGGGAGCCATGTCATCTGCTGGTGTTGGTCCACTGTGCTTCATTAAGTCCAGGGTCAACGCAGCCGTCTACCAGGAGATTTTGGAGCACTTCATGCTTCCTTCCGCAGACGAGCTTTATGGGGATGCTGACTTCATTTTCCAGCAGGACTTGGCACCTGCCCACACTGCCAAAAGCACCAAATCCTGGTTCAATGACCGTGGGATTACTGTGCTTGATTGGCCAGCAAACTCGACTGACCTGAACCCCATAGAGAATCTATGGGGCATTGCCAAGAGAAAGATGAGAGACGTGAGACCGAACAATGCAGAAGAGCTGAAGGCCGCTTCCTGGTCTTCCATAACACCTCAGCAGTGCCACAGGCTGATAGCTTTCATGCCACGCCGCATTGAGGCAGTAATTGCTGCAAAAGGGGCCCAAACCAAGTACTGAGTACATATGCATGCTTCTACTTTTCAGAGGTCCGATATTGTTCTATGTACAATCCTTGTTTTATTGATTGCATGGAATATTCTCATTTTCTGAGATTGTGGATTTTGGGTTTTCATGAGCTGTAAGCCATAATCATCACAATTATGACAAATCACGGCTTAGACTCATTACATGCAAAGCAAGATAGTTCATCTCATATATTAGTTTCACCTTTTAAGTTGCATTACTGAAATAAATGAACTTTTGCAAGATATTCTAATTTTTCGAGTTTCACCTGTATGTATACATACATACATTTTTATTTCTTTTTTTCTCATGAAAGTACCGTTACCCTTACCCCTGGTTTACATATATGCAGCCATGCAGGTATGAGAGCCCATTCATTTAAATGGATTCCCATGCCACGTGACATGTAGGGATGAAGTCCCTGCACTTCTTCTGAAAACACAGCCCGCACAGGAACCTCGGTTCCCAGTATGGTTGCATTTTCCAATGCAGGCGGCGTGCCATTAGAACTAATGGCACCCACCCGTGGGTCCACATTCCTATGTGCGGATGGTGCGGCTGCACGGTGGTGTGGCACCACCCGCACAGATGTGAACCAAGCCTTAAAGATAGAGGAGTAGGTAATTTGTAGACCTCATTTACATTACTCTTCATGAACGTAGAGAGCATGCTCATAGTACATTTCTTTTTTTCTTTTTTTTTCTTTTGGCTATGATAATCTTGGAGTAAGAGAGAATGGCCACACATATACTGTATTTTTAAGTTTTTCCACATTTTCCTGGCTGTAGAGGCTTATGAACCCCATGAACAGTAGTGTGTGTGTGTTTTTGCATTGTTGCATTTTTTTGAAATTGCCCTTTATTCATGTTATGTGCTTTTTAGTAGCATTTTTTTTCTTTAACAAGGCAGGAATCTTTCTGCTAGCCTACAATATAAGTCCTTAAACTGTAATCGCACTCCTTCTATACACAGCCTTTCCTGGGTGGTGAGATTGCTTCTTTTCCAGTCCAGCCCCTGATTGAGAGTCTGGCCAGTGAGCTGTGTCTGGTTTTTAAAGAGGTGTTAATACTTGCTCGTGGGAATTATCATTTCCAGCAACACAACATGAGCCAGTCTTACTGTAACTGAATGTTTGAACAGCAGAGGAATATAGACAATTCCAACTTTGTATTCTCTGAAAAATGGTAAATGTGCATTCTGTAATAGTGGAAGCCATTTCCATACCGAATAGGAATATACAGCTGATCAGGGCTTTTTTCCAGCGGGAACGCACCTCCAGCTCTGAATGTATTTATTGGCAAGGGGTGCTGGGGTGTGCTGGAAGATCTGTTGATGCTGGCTGCTGGGGGTCTATTGTCACTGGAGAAAATCCATGTTTGCATGGTGATTTATTATTAATGGGGGGGTATTTGTTGCTGGCGGAGTATCTATTGTTGCTGGTGGGGGGGAGGGTCAGTTGTTGCTAGAAAGACCTACTGCTGCAGGAGGGGTCTGTTGTTGCTGGGTGCTGGAGAGATGCTGCCTTCTGGGGGGTCTATTGTTGCTGATGGGGGTCTATTATTGCTGGAGTGGTATTTTGTTGTGGTGGTCCATTGAAGCTGGGAAAATCTATGGTTGCTTTGGGGGGGAGGGTGGGCATTGCTGTTGGCTGTGGGGGGATTTATTTGACTGTTTTTCTTGTTAAATTACGTAGCACCACAAAATGATACTTGCCTCTGTATTCTCTAAGACCAGCAGTACTGGGAGGTGGGTAAAACAGAGACCGTGCTCATAGGGGCATAGGGGGGCAGAGACCAGAAGCAACTTAGAATGGTGGAGTTCCTGTATCTCTTCCCTGCGGGAAAAAAAAAAAGTCTTGATACATTTTTACAGCTTGTATAACATGTACATTTGCTGTCCCCTCAAAATAACTCAACACAGAGCCATTAATGTCTAAACCGCTGGCAACAAAAGTGAGTCCACCCCTAAGTGACAAGGTCCAAACTGGGCCCAAAGTGTCAATATTTTGTGTGGCCACCATTATTTTCCAGCACTGCCTTAACCCTCTTGGACATGGAGGACCCAGAGCTTCACAGGCTGGCACTGGAGTCCTCTCCCACTCCATGATGACATCACGGAGCTGGTGGATGTTAGAGACCTTGCACTCCTCCACCTTCCATTTGAGGAAGCCCCACAGATGCTCAATAGGGTTTAGGTCTGGAGACATGCTTGGCCAGTCCTTCACCTTTACCCTCAGCTTCTTTAGCAAGGCAGTGGTGGTCTTGGACATCAGCTCTTAATTGCCAGTCTCTTTTCGTTTTATATATTAATAATAAAAAGCCATTGGTGATCAAATACCACCAGAAGGAAACTGTGTGAAAGGGTTTGTGGCACCACTCCAAGCTAGAGAACAAGAAGAGATTGCCCTGTCGGTATAGGAAGAGGGAGCAGCATCTGTGCGCAGGGGCAGACTGACAACTCATGGGGCCCTCGGGCAATAGGGGATCATGGGGCCCCTGTGTCCTTGCCCAAACTCAAAAAAGCCTATAAAAAAGCTACCAGGGGCATCTCACGGGGCCCCCTACTGACCCCGGGCCCTCGGGCAGTGCCCGAGTGTCCAAATGGTCAGTCCGCCCCTGTCTGTGCATGATTCTAGTGACATCTATGTAGTGGAGAAATGGGCGGCACTTAGACCAGCTCAGGGAGTTCAGTATATAGGATGGCCCCAGCCGCAGCTCCAGCCACATCCTATGATGTGTTTTGCCCCGCCCACTGGGGCTTGATCGCAGAGGTAACCACTAGAAGAAAGCTCTATTTGTGTGGAAAAAAAATTATATAAATTTCATTTGGGTACAGCGTTGCATGACTGCGCAATTGGCAGTTAAATTATCACAGTGCTGATTAGCAAAAAAATTCCAAACCTTCTTGAGGTCAAGTGGCTAAGGAAGGAGCAGAATATGTACACTTCAGCCAAAGATGAACATTTTGCATTTGCAACAATTAAGGAGACGCCATATTGAGTGATTATAATTTTTTGCTTTTTATTTTGTAAATCCGTATGACTTGCTAAATACAGAATAAGGGCTTAATTTGTAAAGAATTCACACAGTGAAAGTGCATGTGCATTCACTCTGTGTGAATGGGGCAAAATCGTGTGCTAAGCTATTTTTTTTTTTTTTTTCTCTCCAGGGGTTGGATGTTCATTCACAATGTGAGTCAGTAAAACATCACATTCTGGCCACTAGATGGAGGCGACAATCAAAGGAAATGATTACTTATTTACTG
The DNA here is from genome assembly GCF_062004578.1 of Staurois parvus. Lineage (NCBI taxonomy): Eukaryota > Metazoa > Chordata > Amphibia > Anura > Ranidae > Staurois > Staurois parvus. The sequence goes on from NW_028318641.1 coordinate 2,189,250, forward strand.
TAATCATCATAAATGAAGAACATCTGACCTGGAGAGAAAATAGCCTATTAAAATTTGATTTTGCTGCCAAAAAAAAAAAATTAAATGGCCACCATTGGTCATGGCTATTGTTATGGAGCTCCGGTTCACACTTGAGTCCTACAGAATCACATGACAATGGGAATCATATTGTTTTCAATGGTGCCTGTCCTAATCAATGTGACTCAGCACGGTGCTATTTTGGAAAAGGTTCCAGCACTACCTTGGTGCAACATAGTCTTCCATATTAAGTAACCGAAGTCAGCATTAGATAATCAATTTCTATGCGACTTTGATGAGATCAGTGTTTGTTTTTCTTTGACCCTCACCCCTCCACCCAGGTCAGTCTTGCTGTCTAAAAAAAAAAAAAAAAAAAACTCTCCTCCCCAGGCATTCCATTCACACCTGAGTGAAGTGGAAACCCACATCCCCGCCCACTTTTTTACGCGTTTCACATGATAAATTTCCCAAAGTGACTCGAACCTTTTTTATTTTGGAGTGTTGTGCATTTTTTTCAGTGCGCACTGTGGCGTGTTTGTATCATGTTTTTTGTGTGTCTCAAAACACGTCTGCTAACTGAGATTGGGGTGTCATTAAAGTGGACCTTCACTCTCCGGCGGCACTCTCCTGCTCTCCATCTGCCCCCTCCCCTCCGCAGCGTTGATATCAGGTTATTTTGTTTGTTTACTTACTGCGGTTTTTTTTTGGCTTAAGACTCGGGCTTCCCCCCAACTTCCAGAGTTTGCCTAGGCGAGTGACACAGGACCCCCGGTGCCTCCTAGGAAGCATGATGTGCAGTCCCATTCAGTGAGGAGGGCGGGCCTAGCAGTGCCTGCATCCGGATGAGCCGGCAGCTGTCACAGGAAATATGGCGGCGCCGGACCTGTGCAGTGCCTGCAGAGAAGAGGACCCCAGCAGCTCAGTGGTGGATCCTCTAGCTTGGTAAGTAACCTTACTGTACAGAAGACCGTAAAAGGTAAGAAGGGGAAAAAAATGGGGAGGAGTTGGGGAAAGGCTGAAGTTCCTCTTGAACAGTTAGGCTGCATTCACATCTATGTTTCTAAATGCGCAGAAAAGTGTGCCCGGCCTTGCGTTTTAAAAACGTGCCATTGCACTTGCATTGTCATGCATTCACATCTGCGCGTACCTAAATGCGTGGCAACCCACAGTGCAGTAAGGATGACCTAGGAGGAGTGGTGAGGGCGAAAAAAAAAAAAGAAAGCATTGATCTCATCAAAGTCACATAGGAGTTGGTTCTTATCTAATGCTGATGGGACTTCTGTTAGTAAACTCGGATCAGAGTTGCACTACGTAGTCACACCGGAAATCGCATGAAAATCGCATTTCATTAGTGTGGACCAAGCTTCTGCATGCTGACCATCTTTTATAGAGATGTTTCTGTTCCATTGGTCCCATGAAGCATAAGGACAGGCATCCCTTCCTCTCCAGTTCTTGGAGTATAGTACTGGGCATCCCTGGTTGCAAGGCATCTGGCCTGGTAATGGCAGAATTGGCACTGCCTATCCTTTTAATGGGCAGTACTGAACCTCTAAGTGAATAATGTGCACTAGGTGGTTGGGGCTCATGCTGAACATACAATGGGTGTATAGAGCACCGGACCCAACATTCTGGTACCCTGAGGTCCTCCAGGTAGACATGATGGCAAAAAGCCAGCAGAGAGAGGCTTTCCCCTTCACGCGGGTAGAACGATCAGCTGATGCGACAGGACACTATGAGCTGTCGAACAACTCCTGTTCATGAAGTGCCTTTCCTTTGACAGTACCTTATGTCTAGTACACACGATCAGAAAATCGGACAAAAAATATCGCTTTCTGAGTGCTCATTCAATCTGATCGTTGGTACACACCTTTCAAGAGCCAGAGAACAGTTCGTGCAAAATTTACCCTACGGGACAAACAGGAACATTTTTCTCGTATGATACCAGAATTAACGATTTTTGTTGAATCGGTATAGTATTCGGCAGAACAAATTGGAAGACCAATACTGTGCATGCTGAGAAATGAAAGAATACATTACAATACAATACTTAACATCACTATCCAAGTTGTATTCTATGATATGAGAATTTTCGTAACTTTAGTAACCTCTTCATTTTTGGTATGAGACTAGTATGCAAAAAAAAAATAAAGGATTATCATTCATCCGATTGTCATTGTGTGTACGAGGCTTTAGATTTATGAAAGTAATTGTCTGCAAGCTGTGCAAATTAAAGTGATACTTATGTCATTGGTTTAACAAACATGTCATCCTTACCTGCTCTGTGAAATGGTTTTTCACAGAGCAGCCTGGATCTTCCTCCATCTAAGGTCCACCGCCGGCACTCCTGGCCCCTCCTTCCTGTCGGGTGCACCCATAGCAAGCAGCTTGCTATTGAGGCACCCAAGCAGACGCACTCCTGAGACGCTGCGCTACATGTCCATTCACACACAGAGCTGCAGCTCGGCCCTGCCCCTCCTTCTCCTAATGCAGCTGGAAGCCAGTGGCTCCTGAAGCTGCCTCAGCCAATCAGGATTGAGAGTCCCTGGGGAACAGAGGCTCTTGTGGACATCGCTGGATCGGGATGAGTCTCAGGTAAGTGTTGGGGGGGGGGGGGGGGCTGTTACACACAGAAGGTTTTTTACCTTTGTGTATAGAAAGCAGTCTGATTTCCTTTTAGATATACCAATTCATGCCCCAATGTCGGTTAACAGACCCAAGCTGCAGACTGTGTAGAGTGCTAGTTACCTTCATACACCCCTTGAATAACTTCAGACCAAACATTATAACGTTTCAACACTTACTGAACATCGTAGTCATTGCAGATGGCAGAATGACAGTTTTTACGTTAATCTAGTCCTTAACTCAGGCTTGGCTGCCCCAGCATACCTGCACTGTAAAATAAAGTCCATATTGGCAACATCCGTGATGAGGGTGTCCTGATGAGTTGGTGTCTTTTTCCCAAGCAGCACAAAATTAGACCAATAAAAAACCGCTCCAATGGGGGCTCCCATGTTGATTTTTTTAATAACATAGAACCGGGAGGCCGGACCAAAAACCTGCAAAATAGGAACAGCAATAAAAAGACATACACAGCGCTACCTAGCTACAAGTAGGCAACCTTCTTACAAACGGCTGTGAAGTGCAAGATGTAACTGATAGTTGTTGGATCCACTTCACCAGGATTGGTGTAGCACCCTGAATCTAGGTACAAGCTGTCATCATGGCGCTTTGCCTTCCCAACATACATCTCCCAAACACCTGGTTGCATGGAGTGTTACTGAAACATTGTCCATTGTCATTGTGTAGATTCCATCCTTTGTGGAAAACTGGTTGCCAACACATGAAAATGTGAGAAAACAAAACTGGAATTTTCATTACAGTGACTGCTGAAGTAGAGCAGCTCTGCTGATGGATGTATTACCATGGAGCTCCCGTAACACATATTTTCCAGCTTTGGCTCATTAGTATAAAATGGATCCTTTCCTGAACCGAGACTGATGCAGACAGACATAAGTGTGAGTTCCTAAACCTCGGCGGTGATGTTATGTTATGTTTCAGCAGCAGGTAACGGCCTACAGCTAAGCTCCGCATTCAGAAGGTTACGAACACAGAGAGAGAGATATAGATCAGCATAAATGAGTACACCCCTTTGAAAAAGGAATATTTTAATCAATATCTCAATGAACACAAGAACATTTTCCAACATTTTGACAAAACTTGAGTTTTATAGAACATTTGTTTGGCTCATTACATCAAAGTAAGGTTAATAATATAACTTAGATTACAAAATCTTCAGTTTTACTCAAATTAGTTGATGCAAAATTGAATCCACCCCGCAACAAAAACTACTCCATCTAATATTTTGTATGACCTCCATGATTTGTAAGGACAGCACCAAGTCTTCTACGCATGGAATTAACAATTTGGTGACATATTGCAATATCGATCTTTTTCCATTCTTCAAGAACGACCTCTTTAGAGCCTGGATGCTGGATGGAGAGTGATGCTCAACTTGTTTCTTCAGAATTCCCCATAGGTGTTCGATTGGGTTCAGATCAGGTGACATACTTGGCCACTGAATCACTGTCACCCCGTTCTTCAGAAATGCAACAGTGGCCTTAGATGTTTGTTTTGGATCACTGTCGTGTTGGAAAAGCGCACAATGACCAAGGGCAAAAGAGTGATGGTAGCATCTTCTCTTTTAACATAGAGCAGTACATCTGTGAATTCATGATATCAATAAAATGCAGCTTCCCGACACCAGCAGCAATCATGCAGCCCTACAGAAGGACACAGCCACCATCATGTTTCACTGTAGGCACCATGCATTTTTCTTTGTACTCATCTTTGTGACGCCATACAGTTTTGAAGCCATCAGTTCCAAAAACATTTACCTTGGTCTCATCACTCCAGAGTACAGAGTCCCAGTAGTCTTCTTCTTTTTCAGCATGGGCCCTGGCAAATTCTGGGCAGGCTTTTTCTTGCATGGGCTTTGGAGCGTGAAATTGTCCAAAATGTCTTGGTATGCGGACGCCTTAAGAGTTCCCTTTACTGGAGCTAAGGGGCCAAGCCCAAGCCCAACCACGGCAACTGACGCTTTGCAATGCACTTGGTGATGTAAGGCTGCTCAGCCATGGAAACCCATTCCGTGAAGCTCTCTACACACTGTTGTTGTGCTTGTCTGAAGGCCACACCAAGTTCGGAGGTCTTTAGCTATTGACTCTGCAAACAGTTGGGGACTTCTGCACACTGTACGCTTCAGCATGCGCTGACCCTGCTCTGTCATTTTACGTGGTCTATCACTTGGTGGCTGACTTGCTATTGTTCCCAGATGCTTCCACTTTGTTATAATCCCAGGAGATTTTGGAGCACTTCATGCTTCCTTCCGCAGACGAGCTTTATGGGGATGCTGACTTCATTTTCCAGCAGGACTTGGCACCTCCCACACTGCCAAAAGCACCAAAACCCGGTTCAATGACTGTGGGATTACTGTGCTTGATTGGCCAGCAAACTCGCCTGACCTAAACCCCATAGAGAATCTATGAGAGACACGAAACTGAACAATGCAGAAGAGCTGAAGGCCGCTATTGAAGCATCCTGGTCTTCCATAACACCTCAGCAGTGCCACAGGCTGATAGCTTCCATGCCACTCCGCATTGAGGCAGTAATTGCTGCAAAAGGGGCCCAAACCAAGTACTGAGTACATATGCATGCTTCTACTTTTCAGAGGTCCGATATTGTTCTATGTACAATCCTTGTTTTATTGATTGCATGTAATATTCTCATTTTCTGAGATTGTGGATTTGGGGTTTTCATGAGCTGTAAGCCATAATCATCACAATGATGACAAATCACGGCTTGAACTATCTTGCTTTGCATGTAATGAGTCTATCTCATATATTAGTTTCACCTTTTAAGTTACATTACTGAAATAAATGAACTTTTGCACGATATTCTAATTTTTTGAGTTTCACCTGTATATACTCACAGAAGTGAGTCCACCCCTTACATTTTTGAAAATATTATATTCTATCTTTTCATTTGACAACACTGAAGAAATGACACTTTGCTACAATGTGACGTAGTCAGTGTACAGCTTGTATAACATGTAAATTTGCTGTTCCCTCAAATTAACTCAACACACAGCCATTAATGTCTAAACTGCTGGCAACAAAAGTGAGTCCACCCCTAAGTGACAATGTCCAAATTGGTCCCAAAGTGTCAATATTTTGTGTGGCCACCATTATTTTCCAGCACTGCCTTAACCCTCTTGGGCATGGAGTTCACCAGAGCTTCACAGGTTTCCACTGAAGTCCTCTTCCACTCCATCATGACAACATGGAGCTGGTGGATGTTAGAGACCTTGCACTCCTCCATCCTCCATTTGAAGATGCCCCACAGATGCTCAATAGGGTTTAGGTCTGGAGACATGCTTGGCCAGTCCATCCCCTTCACCCTCAGCTTCTTTAGCAAGGCAGTGGTCATCTTGGAGGTGTGTTTGGGGTCGTTATCGTGTGGAATACTGCCCTGCGGCCCAGTCTCTGAAGGGAGGGGATCATGCTCTGCTTCAGTATGTACATGTTGGCATTCATGGTTCCCTCAATGAACTGTAGCTCCCCAGTGCCAGCAGCACTCATGCAGCCCCAGACCATGACACTCCCACCACCATGCTTGACTGTAGGCAAGACACACTTGTCTTTGTACTCCTCACCTGGAGGACACCATCTGAACCAAATTCGTTTATCTTGGTGTCATCGGACCACAGGACATGGTTCCAGTAATCCGTGTCCTTAGTCTGCTTGTCTTCAGTAAACTGTTTGTGGGATTTCTTGTGCATCATCTTTAGAAGAGGCTTCCTTCTTGGACGACAGCCATGCAGACCAATTTGATGCAGGGTGCGGCGTATGGTCTGAGCACTGACAGGCTGACCCCTTCAACCTCTGCAGCAATGTTGGCAGCACTCATACGTCTATTTCCCAAAGACAACCTCTGGATATGACACTGAGCACATGCACTCAACTTCTTTGGTCAACCATGGTGAGGCCTGTTCTGAGTGGAACCTGTCCTGATAAACCGCTGTATGGTCTTGGCCACCGTGCTGCAGCTCAGTTTCAGGGTCTTATCAATCTTCTTATAGCCTAGGCCATCTTTATATAGAGCAACAATTCTCTTTTTCAGATCCTCAGAGAGTTCTTTGCCATGAGGTACCATGTTGAACATCCAGTGACCAGTATGAGAGAGTGATAACACCAAATTTAACACACCTTCTCCCCATTCACACTTGAGACCTTGTATCATTAACCGTTTCAATACCGTGCAATTTTACACCTTCCTGCCCAGGCCGTTTTTCAGGTTTCAGCGCTCTCACACTTTGAATGACAATTGCGCGGTCATACAACATTGTACCCAAACTAAAATTTTATCATTTTCTTCACACAACTAGAGCTTTCTTTTGGTGGTATTTAATCACCGCTGGGGTTTTTATTTTTTGCTAAATTAACAAAAAAAGACCAAAAATTTTGAAAAAAAAACACATTTTTCTTTGTTTCTGTTATAAAAGTTTACAAATAAATAATTGTTCTTCATAAATTTAGGCCGAGATGTATTCTGCTACATGTCTTTGGTGAAAATAACCCAAATTAGGATGTATTATTTAGTTTGTAGGAAAGTTATAGAGTTCACAAACTATGGTATAGATCTGAATATTGATCAATCCTGAAGTACTGACAGCCAATCTAATATCTTGAGGTCCAAGAATGTCAGAACAGTACAGATATCCCCCAAATGTCAGGACAGTACAGATATCCCCCCAAATGTCAGAACAGTACAGATATCCCCCAAATGTCAGAACAGTACAGATATCCCCCAAATGTCAGAACAGTACAGATATCCCCCAAATTACCCCTTTTTGCAGAGTAGACAGTCCGACGTACTTCATAAGAGGCATGGCGAGTTTTTTGAAGTTGTATTTTTTTTGTCATAATTTTTCGGAAAATGAAAAAATTAAACAAATTATTTTCACTATTTTTTTTTTTACATACTGTCACCAGTGCAGTACAGCGTCATCATATAACTGGCATGGCGGTGAACAGCGACACTGACTGGTGACAGTATGAAAAAAATATATATATATATATTTTTTTTTATTTTTTTTTATTATATTTAATTTTTTATTACTTTTTTTTTATTTTTTTAAGATTTTTTTTCATATTTTACTATGACCAAAATAGTACAATGTTACCATAGTAACACTGTACTACTTTGGGGAAGTGATCAGTATTTTTTTTTTTTTTTTACACAATTTGCTTATAGCAAAGAATTACTTTGCTATAAGCAAGCATTTACCTGAATGAAATCGATTCATTCAGCTTTTTTTTTTTTTTTTTTTTTTTTTGTGCTTAGCTGTGATTTGGTCACAGCTAATCACATGACATGTGCATGTGATTAGCTGTGACCATTCACAGCTAGGCACTACTATACAATGGATGGCATCATGAATGAAGCCATCCATTGTATACAACTGTCATGTGACCTGCTGTGATTGGTCACAGCAGGTCACATGGTACCGGCAACGGGAGCCGGTACTCGGATCTGTCATCGGCCGTGTCCGAGGTGCACGGGCGGTGACAGATCGCACTGCTGCATCGCTCTGCAACCGCGCAAACCGCGCATGTGCGGGAGCACGCCAAGTGGCGTGCACCCGGAATACAGGAGCACATTTCAAGCCGCCAAACGGCCATTGGCTGGGCGGCTAATGGTTAACAAGTCACATGACACCGGGGAGGGAAAATGGTTAATTGGGAAGAATTTGGACATTTGCACTTAGGGGTGGACTCACTTTTGTTGCCAGCGGTTTAGACATTAATGGCTGAATGTTGAGTTATTTCAGTGTTGTCACATGAAAAGATAGAATAAAACATTTACAAAAATGTAAGGGGTGTACTCGCTTCTGTGAGATACTGTGAGTGTGTGTGTGTATGTATGTATGTATGTATGTATGTGTGTGTGATTTAGCATTTCCGACTAAGGGGCGTGTGTGCGACCTCACCTGTCGATCACTGGGCCTGGCCGCCAGTGTATCACCAACGGGGGAGAGACCTGTATGTAAACAACACAGATCTCTCCCCTGTCAGCTCCTGCACGTTGCTTTGTATGGCTCTGCATAGCACAGCCATACAAAGCAGTGTGCTTACAGTGAAACAGAGTCTAAAAAAAAGTTTAGTGTATAAATAGAAAAAAAACATTACTCTCATATTAGGAAATACCTTTTATATGACAAAATTAAAACAAAAATAAACACATAATTTCTCATATATTCCAGCAATACCAGTGACAGAATCTTAAAAATAAAAAAAAGTTTAGTATATAAATAGAAAAACAATATTTAAAATACTGTATATTATGATATAATAGAATTTTTTTTCTATTTATTCACTAAACTTTTTTTTTTTTTTTTTTTAAGATTCTGTCACTGGTATTTGTAATATGGAAAAAGTATTTTCTTTAAGGGGGGTTATTATAAAATATAGATACATGCAATAGTTTTCCATATTACAATAAAAGTAGTGGTATATTTAGTGTATAAAGTATGTGATACGAAGTACTGTGCAAAAGATTTAGGCAAAAGAATATAAATGAACAGAAGAGAAATCCAAGTAAAATCAATCTCTGGTGTGACCGCCATTTGCCGCCTTCTAGGTTGACTTGCACACAGTTTTTGAAGGAACTCGGCAGGTAGGTTGTTCCAGACATCCTGGAGAACTAACCACAGATCTTCTGTAGATGTCGGCTGCCTCAAATCCTTCTGTCACTTCCTGTAATCCCAGACAGACTCCATGACACTAAGATCAGGGCTCTGTGGGGGCCAAACCATCACTTCCAGGACTCCTTGTTCTTCTTTACACTGAAGATAGATCTTAAAGCCATTGGCTGTATGTTTGGGGTCATTGTCTTGCTGCAGAGTAAATATGGGGCCAATCACACGCCTCCCTGAGGGTATGGCATGATGGATAAGTATCTGTCTGTATTTCTCAGCATTGAGGTCTCCATTGATCCTGACCAAAATCTCCAACTCCATTTGCAGAAATGCAGCCCCAAACTTGCAAGGAACTTCCACCATGCTTCACAGTTGCCTGCAGACGCTCATTATTGTACCATGCGCCAACCCTTCCCAAAAATAATGCCTCTTGCTACAGCCAAATATTTCACATTTTTGACTCAGCCCAGAGCACCTGCTGCCATTTTCTGCACCCCAATTCCTTTGTTTTTGTGCATAGTTGAGTCACTTAGCCTTGATCCATGTCTGAGGTTTGGCTTTTTAGCTGCAATTCTTCCAAGAAGACCACTTGTGGCCAGACTTCCCCAGACAGTAGATGGGAGTACCTGGATGCCTGTGCTGATGGCACTGCTGGACATCTGATTTTTGAAGGGAGGTAAGCATGGTGTGTCTGTCTTCTGCTGCATTAAGTTTCCTTGGCCAACCACTTCGTCTACTCTCCTCAACATAGTCTGTCTTTGTACAAATGTAAGAATTGATGCTGGTTTGAAGCCAAAGTGTAGTCACTCCAATTATTGATGTGATTTACATGTTTCTAATGTTTGCTCACTTTGCATGTTGTAAATTGATAAAAGTAATCACGTTATAAAGACCTGCTCAAATGTTTTCATCCCCTGGCAGAAATCGTGACATTTTTTGGCATTTATATTGGAAATATGACTGAACATGCCAAAAAACTGTCTTATTGAAGGATGATGATCATATGAAGACATTTATTATCACATAGTTGTTTGGCTTCTTTTTAAATCATAATGATATCAGAAATCACCCAAATGGCCCGGATCAAAAGTTTCCCTCCCCTGGAATGTTTGGCCTTGGTACAGACACACAAGGTGACACACACGGGTTACAATGGCAATTAAAGGTTAATTTCCCACATCTGTGGCTTTTTGAAAGTGTCTGTGCATAAATAGTTGGCTAAGTGGTTAGCACTTCTGCCTGGCAGTACTAGGTTTGTTGGTTTGAACCCCAACCACGGCACCACCTGCCTGGGGTTTGCATGTTCTCCCTGTGCCTGTGTGGGTTTCCTTCAGGTGCTCCGGTTTCCTCCCACACTACAAAGACATGCTGATAGATGAATTGGCTCCTGTCTAAATTGGCCCTAGTATGTGTATGTATGAATGTGAGTTAGGGACCTTAGACTGTACGCCCCTTGAGGGTTAGGGACTGATGTGAATGTACAATATATATGTAAAGCGCGGCGTAAATTGACGGTGCTATATAAGTACCTGAAATAAATAAATAGTTTGTTAGCTCTTATGTGGATGCACTGAGCAGGCTAGATACTGAGCCATGGGGAGCAGAAAAGAACTGTCAAAAGACCTGCGTAACAAGATGTTGGAACTTTCTAAAGATGGAAAAGAATATACAAAGAGTAAAAATATAGCCTTACAGTTTGTTTTTTGTTTTTTTTTCTTTTGGGATAAAAGTTTTACATTAAAAACTGACCGTTGTAAGCACCCCTGTTAGTAAATGGTTGGTCTCAGCCATCTAACTACTACTTTGGCTGGACAGCCTAGTCTGCTAAAGGAAATTTGAAAAACAGACTTGCTGGCCGAATCACCAGGTGAAATGAAAGGAAAACTAATGTAGCCATCACACATCTAAGAACTGGGTAAGCTGCAGTATATTCTTTTTTTTTTTTTTTGTTAGTTTATTACCGCTTTAAACTATGCGGATAATGCAAGCACGTGCCCTGGCTACCAAAATGCAAAAATGTTTTCCTGTTTTCAGCTCCAACAGTGTCATATTGCATGCACTTGCAAGAATTACAAGAGGATCTTGATTTTCTTTGAGGGTGCATTGGTGGTCTATCGCAGTACTCCCTTCCCATTCAGTTCTTCTGACTGGTTGCCTGTCGCTGTGTAATCTGTCATAGCTTTAATATTTGCCGCAGGAACTAATTTTCCGTTTTCCATTTCTAGGTGGAAAAAAGAAGACAAGCAAGAGGGATGGCGGTGGTGATTGGCGGGAGCGGAGGAATGCCATCCGACTTACAGAGGAACATACGGTGGAGACTCTGGTGGTGGCAGACTCTGATATGGTGCAATACCATGGGGCAGACGCCACACAGAGATTCATTCTTACTGTCATGAACATGGTATGTATAAAGTGGAGGTGTCATTTATTAAGATCTGCTTCGTTTATGTGATCTGTCCACAGTCACCCATTGAATTGGTTCTAGGCCTCATGTTTTTACAGCTGCGGTTTACTGGCTGTAGAAAAAAGCGCCAAAAACTCGCCAGCATGTTCTCCTGTGTGTCCGTGCACACATAGGCTTTAATCAGCGTTTTTTGGCTAGGGGAAAAAAAACATAACTAGTAGGTTTATAGAATATTTTTTTTTTTTTCAGCTGTAAAAACGCTCGAACGCAGGTAAACTCGGTAAAATGCGGCAAATATGAGTTGTGTTTTTTTTTTTTTTTTGTGTTCAATAGCTTCTCTTGTGAATCCCAGCTAACCATTAAAGATCGCGCTCTGTCTGTGATTGGCTGTATCGCCGGCAGAAGCATGCAGTGAAACGATTAAGTCTCTGTTATACATTATACTGTATCTCTGTTATATTGTAGTAGATTTTATTAGATTATATTTTACATTAAGTATTCTTATTAGATTATGATTTCGTTATACAAGTCTCCGTCATACTGTACATGAATTGAAGTTTAGTGAACAACCTTTTTTTAACCACTTCCCGTTCGGCCCATGTACATAAATGGTCGGACGGGAGCAGTGCAGGAGTGGGTTGCCATTTTATAAATGGTGCCTTCATTTACAGCCTGGGAGCGCGCGGCACCACGATCCAGACGTATATAAACGGCTTTATGGGAGCAGTGCAGGGGTGGGTGGCCATTTATAAACGTCCTCCCTGTCACGGATCCGCGGTCGCCGCCACCAACAATCGCACGACCGCGGCTAATGGTAATACGTCCCGCCCGCGGCGTCAGACCCCAGACCTTCTCACCAAACTTGTGACCGAAGGACCGGCCGATCTAAAGCTAATGGGCTACAATCGGTGCCTGCAGCCTGAATGCGCTTGTTACTGGGTCGGGTTAATTACGCAACTAACCCTTCACACTGCCACCACCGTCTTGAAATGTACAGAGAAGATGGACTCTGTCAGAAATACACTATAATGATTGAAAAGTCACCTGTCCAATATGGTCAATTGGGCAGGGAGTAAACAAACACAGTAGCTTCTCTTCAAAAGGCAGGAATTCGTGAATTGCAGGTAAGCGCTTAAAAACAGTTTAAAACTTTCAGAAAGAAAGATTTATTACTAAAAGAGTCAAACAGGTGCAATAAAATATTTACAAAGAGATGTCACAAAAATATATATATATGTATATAAAGACACAGCAAAGAGATAATTAGGAAGGAAATTACAGGGTTAAGTTACTTGCCTTATGCCTGCGCTAGCAGATCCAGGTTGCAGAGCAGGACGATTCTTTATCTCCTCCTTCGATGTTAGCTGGGAGATCTGTATGTACAAAACTAGCTTGTCTCTTCTTAAAAGTCCCTCTCAACGGGAGGGGGGCTCTGACTACACATTTTGGGAGTGGTCAGTGGGAAACTCTGAATTCAACTACAGGTTCATACCCCATGATATGAAACATACAGTTGACCTGAGGAATGTTCAATTCTCTTTCAAGTCCGGGAGAGAAGCTATCTTATCTTGATTACGATGGGGGAGAAAGTTACACTTCGGCAAACTGTTGCACCAGACTAGGGATGCTTAACTTGGCTGATCCACCCCATCTGTCAGGAGATAACGTTTGCCTCTCAGGACTGGAGGGGGGTAGAGAATGAGGGCTGAGGAATTTCCACTAAAAGCAAAAGGAGAGCTCCGCTTCCAACTCTGATGAGCAAGTTTGCTACATTCCCCGCTTCCCTGCTTGTGCGCGCTCCCTAGGAGAGTACGGCACCGCAATCCGGTGCCCGCTGTGTCCTCCGGAACACTGATCTCTGTACAGGACCTCTGTGTGAGGTCTCGATTCATGTGATCCCTGATTGGCCAATCAGTGATCACATGAATAGTAGTAAGCAAGATATCACTTCTGACATCATTGCTTACTACTAGTGAAATTTGTGAATGATCACAGAGTTCACATGGTACAGGGCTATTCACAACAGCCTTGTACCATGTGACAAGCTGTGACCAATCACAGCTTGCACAGTATTTCTCAATGGCTGCAAGAATGCAGTCAGAGAGAAGGAGAAATGATTGCTTTTACAGTCTTTATGGGTGTAAAAGCAATCGGTGTAAAAAAAAAAAAAAATCTTCATCACCCCCCTCCCACAAGTAGTACAGTGTAACTGTGGTGACACTGTACTGCTGGGGTGACAGTATGTTAAAAAAAGAACATTAATAGTATAAAAATGTAAAAAAAATGTTTTTGAAAAATATAATTTTTGGTTATAAACTCATTTTGCGTTATTTGTTTTTTACTAAAAAGATAACTGAATACATTTTGGCCAAGATTTATGAAGAAAGATTATTTATTTGCAAAATTTTATAAGAAAACACTTTTTTCAAATTTTTTGACTTTTTTATTTATATAGCAAAAAAAATAAAAATCCCAGTGGTGAATAAATACCACCAAAATAAAGTTTTATCTGTCTCAAAAAATGCTCAAAAATTCATATGGGTACAGTGTTGCACGACCGCGCAATTGTCATTCAAAGTGTGATAGCGCTGAAAGCTGAAAATTGACCTGGGCAGGAAGGGGGTAAAAGTGTCCGGACTTGAAGTGGTTAAATGGCGAGATGCCATTGATAATCTATTTAACAACCTGTAATAATGAAGCATGCCTATGAGCCTGCAGTATAGCATTGATGTATCATGTTGCAGACCACATCGGCGTGCTCCTATTCATGTCCTATTAATGTTCCCTCCATAGATCTACAGCACACATAAATGTTGACGGCCACGCTGTTTAAATTCCATGACAGCTGTCTGCAAACTTCATAAATGTGGAGCCGCTATATGGAATGTCTTTCAGATTGGCGACAGTATGATGTCATCCGTACCACAAATAAACAAACACCTAACCTATAAATCCTACAACTATTTTTACACCAACATAAGAGAATAGACCCAAAATATTCCTGTCCTCTCCAATGACCACGTCTGCCCTTTTGATTCATGGCCGGGTTTAGTGCCACGTGGAATTGGATAGTGAACCTTCAACTTGAAACTCCTGAAAATATGACATGGCATCTAAACTTTTTCTGATATCATTTCAGCAAATAAATGATTTATTTAGTGCAGTGTGTTCAGTGCAGTCTCCGACAACAGCTCGGCAGTTGAGAGTTTTCTGAACTAGTGATAGGTGAAGCCGGTTGCTATGTGTTATTATACATTTTATGTCCGTCTTTGTTTTTGCATTAATAATTTGACACTTCCGTGCTATATTATATAACGGACACACATAAATTAATACAAAAAAGCAGCCACCACAGTATTGCGGGCAACAATACATAAACATATAAAACACAAAGCTGCTGCGCTTCGAATAATCACAATAAAATAAAGGAGGATATATAAAATTAACCTCCTTGGCGGTGTTCCCGAGTGTAGCTCGGGGTAAAATTTCAATACCAAGAGCAGTAACCCCGAGCTACACTCGGGCTTACCATGCGGCGTTACTCTGGGGGTCCCTGCAGCACTTACCTTGTCCTTCGCTCCCTCGATGTGTCCCCTGCAGCGTCCCCGGCCATTTCCTCCGGCCGATGCCGGCATCCGGCTTCTGTGTTCCGGTCCCTGCGACGTCGGGACGTACGGGGGCCGGAACCGGCGGCAAATTTGACATTTTTAAAAAATGTCATTTTTGCTGTCATTGCTGTTTCAATGCATTTCACATACATTTTGTCCCCACTGCTTTGTCCAGCGCCCTGCCTGCATTTTTAACATTCTTTCTGCCGGGAAACTTAGAAAAGTCCATGGCGTCCAAAAAGCGTCCCTTTACGTCAAAAGCGGTTTTAGAACAGCGATAGTAAATCAGAACCACTTGCAGAATTGACTGATAATGATTTGTGGGGAAATTCGTCATCAGACACTGAAAACGATTTTGCGACTTTGCTCAGCGATGTGCGAATTTGCCTCTGTATTTCAGATTTCAGTGTTTTTGGTTTGATTATATTATTGAATTAAATTTATTATTATATTATTATTTTTTATGATTATTTATTAAATTATAATTTATGATTTCGTGTTTTAAGTTTTATCATACCCGGGATATTTACTAGACTCTTGTTCGGAAAGATTTCAGTGAGTTATTCCTAAAAATTTCAGCCTACAATAAAAAACTACATATTTTCATGCAAAAAAAAATGGTACCGCTTTCAGCACAAAAAAATCGGAAAGAATCATACCACCAGGGAGGTTAAAGTCCAGTGGTGTCCGGTATAGATAGAATTAGACGCTTCTGTAATAAAATATTGATGTCATATAAATTTCAAAATAAAAAGTTCCAATAGATTGGGAGAGTCCACCAATCGCCAACACCCCAAAAAATGCTGCCTCTTACCAGACCGTAATGACCCCTCAATTGAGTCAAAAAGTGCAGTACATTTTCCAAATGTAGTCTGTGAACCCCGAACACTTTTTTGGCTAAGTTAAGGGCAGATTGATTCCAAGGAAGTAAGTGCTACACAAATCATCTGCCCTTACTTAAGATGGCCATGGGCAAAAAAAAAAAAATGCTAGGTGGGGTGTTTTTCAAAGTGATTTTTTTTTAAACAAAATAAATCATGGGGAAATGGATGGGGGAGTTGGCTTTGAATATTAAAAATGAATTAAATAGAGTTTTCATTTTGTGGTGCTCAAATACAATTTTGCACCACTTTAATTTGCTGTACATCAGCCTTTCTTAGATCTGCTTTAATATATGTATTTTTCTATTTTGCTAGAGTTTAGCTTTATATAAAGTATATTGACTTATGCAACATTTATAACAAATTCAACAAGCAGCTTTACAAACTTTTTTTTTTTTTTTTTTTTGTAAAGCAATATAAAAATAATAAAATAAAGGAGGATATACAGTTGCAAGAAAAAGTATGTGAACCCTTTGGGATTACGTGGAGTTTTGCATGAATTGGGCATAAAATGTGCTCTGAACGTCATCTAAGTCACAACAATAGAAGAACACAGTCTGCTGAACATAATACTATACAAACATTAGATGTTGTCATGGTTTAATTGCACATAACATGTACACATTCACAGTGCAGGGAGGAAAAAGTATGTGAACCTTTGGACTTAATAACTGGTTGACCCTCCTTTGGCAGCAATAACTTCAACCAAACGTTTCCTGTAGTTGCAGATCAGACCGGCACAACGATCTGGAGTCATTTTGGACCACTCCTCTTCACAAATCTGTTTCAGTGTAGCCATATTCTTGGGATGTCTGGTGTGAATCGCTCTCTTAAGGTCATGCCACAGCATTTCAATCGGGTTGAGGTCAGGACTCTGACTGGGCCACTCCAGAAGGCGTATTCTGTGCTGTTGCAGCCATTGTTTTGTTGAATTACTTGTATGCTTTGGGTCATTGTCCTGTTGCATCACCCATCCTCTGCGGAGCTTCAGTCGGCGGACGGATGGTCGTACGTTTTCCTGCAAAATGTCTTGATAAACTCTGGAATTCATTTTCCCATCAATAACAACAATCCGTCCAGGCCCTGAGACAGCAAAGCAGCCCCAAACCATGATGCTCCCTCCGCCATGTTTTACAGTGGGGATGAGGTTTTGATGTTGGTGTGCTGTGCCTTTTTTTCTCCACACATAGTGTTGTGTGTTCTTCCCAAACAACTCAATCTTGGTTTCATCTGTCCACAGTATATTTTGCCAGTAGTGCTGTGGAACATCCAGGTGCTCTTTTGCAAACTTCAAACGTGCTGCAATATTCTTTTTGGACAGCAATGGCTTCCTCCGTGGTGTCCTCCCATGTACTCCATTCTTGTTTAATGTTTTCCTTATTGTAGATGTGTCAACAAAAATGTTAGCATGTGCCAGAGATTTCTGTAGGTCTTTAGCTGACACTCTGGGATTCTTCTTTACCTCATGCAGCATTCTGCGCTGTGCTCTTGCAGTCATTTTTACAGGACGACCACGCCTAGGGAGAGTAGCAACAGTGCTAAACTTTCTCCATTTGTAGACAGTCTGCCTTACCGTGGACACATGAACATCAAGGCTTTTGGAGATACTTTTGTAACCCTTTCCAGCTTCATGCAAGTCAACAATTCTTGATCGTAGGTCTTCTGAGAGCTCTTTTCTGTGAGGCATGGTTCACATCAGACAGTGCTTCTTGAAACCAGTAAACCCAAAACAGGTGTGTGTTTTTTTTAAGGGCAGGACAGCTGTCAGCAACACATCCAATATCATCACACTGATTGGAGTCAAGGTTGGCTCACTCCTGGCTCCAATTAGCTCTGGGAGAAGTCATTAAGCTAGGGCCTCACATACTTTTTCCTCCCTGCACTGTGAATGTTTACATGTTATGTGCAATTAAATCATGGCAACATCTAATGTTTGTGTAGTATTATGTTCAGCAGACTGTGTTCTTCTATTGTTGTGACTTAGATGACGTTCAGAGCACATTTTATGCCCAATTCATGCAAAACTCCACGTAATCCCAAGGAGTTCACATACTTTTTCTTGCAACTGTATAAAATGAAAGTCCAATGGTGTCCGGTATAGATAGAATTAGATGCCTCTGTAATAAAATATTGATGATATCATATGATTCCAATATAAAAAGTAACAATAGATTGGGAGAGTCCACCATCACCAAAACCCCCAAAAATGCTGCCTCTTACCAGACCGTAATGACCCCTCAATTGAGTACGGGTCAAAAAGCACAGTACAGATTCCAAATGTAGACACTGAACCCGAACACTTTTTGGTTCCAAAGGGACAAACTGGACCCCCAGGTGTTGAATGGAGGAAACGCCTGCTAGATCACTTTCAAAAGATTCCCAGAGCCAGAGCGCGTGAGGTCAGCACGTACCGGAACATGGCGGCCATCTTATGGGTTTGAAACGTACTATTGGGATATATGGTGACATGCTGTTTTAACTTTTTCTTTGATGTCCATCTTCAGCCTTATTCTCGGATTACCAGTTGGCAGTCAATGTCTTGATTATGTGAATCCTTTGAAAGTGATCCAGCAGGCGTTTCCTCCATTCAACACCTGGGGGTCAGTTTGTCCCTTTTGGAGCCAAAAAGTGTTCAGGTTCAGTGTCTACACTTGGAATCTGTACTGCACTTTTTGACCCGTACTCAATTGAGGGCTCATTACAATCTGGTAAGAGGCAGCATTTTTTGGGGTGTTGGTGATGGTGGACTCAATGAGTCAATTTACTTTATTTAAAGCTAAACGCTAGCAAAAATACATATATTAAAGCAGGTCTACAAAATACTGATGTAGGGCAAATTAAAGTGGAGCAAAACTGTATCTGAGCACCACAAACTGAAAACGATATTTAATTCATATTTAATATTCAAAGCCAACTCCCCTATCCATTTTCCCATGATTTTTTTTTTGTTTAAAAAAAATCACCCCACCTAGCATTTTTTTTGCCCGTGGCCATCTTAAGTAAGGGCAGATGATTTGTGTAGCATTTACATTCCTGGAATCAATCTGCCCTTAGCTCAGGTATGCAAGCAAAAGGGTGTGCTTAGCTGAGAATGGGATGAAATGGCCAAAATAATGCCAGGAGTCTTCATTGGCATTTTTTTCCTAGGCCAGAAACCAGGAAGCAACTGAAGAAATGAATAAAAAAAAGAGAAGTTTAATTTAAGTAAATATAATATACCTTCCTATCTATTTACTAATGCTTGGAGGATAAGGAAAGCAAACATAGTGTTGATATAGAGAGTTTAAAGAGAAGTGTGGGATTTGAAAATAAAACCTACTGACCTAAGTGGATGCAGCATTGGTCTGATGTTGCATCTGTCCTGCGCTTCCTCAAAGACAGAGCACTGAGCGATCAAAGACAGCTGATCACTCAGTTCTCCAGCTCACTGGAGTGTCGGGCTGGGAAGGGGGTGAGAGCTTCTGGCTCAGGCTCTTAGCAGCTCACTGAGAGGCTGAGCCTGCTGTCCCTCATATGGTTGGATCATTAAAGTCGAGATCTCTCCAGAGTCTGAACTGGCTGAGTGATGTAAGGCAACAGTGGGCTTTAACTGAAGCCAGCAGTGGAAAACAAAGGGGCCGCTGGGGAAGATGACTATCACTGTAGTAGTCGGCATTACTACAGTAATAGCTGCAATTGTCTGGGTCCTGTGCCGAGCGGCTTTTCCTCTGCACACTGACCACAGTCAAGGCGTTGTGTGATGGCAGCAGTGTCCAGTGAGTGAGCTTTAATTCAGATCATTACAAAATATTCAGAGCTTTTCACTGTAAGGTGAAACAAGTCTGATGAATAAATTGGGAGAAATGGAAGCTGCTGGTATTGGTATATTTTTAGCTAAAATGCAAACTTCATTCTTCATTTTTAGGCTGGAAGCTGATATATGATTGGATGTATCTACTGTTGTAGTCCAGTTTATGTACATACTACATTAGACTTTTTGGCCCCATTCACACTTGAGCGTCGTGTGGTCATTTTTGGGGCTTTTTAGTTACTAGACAAGAAAACGTTTAAAGTGTCTTTTTCTGGTGATCCCCTTGAAGACATCTGTTAGGATCAAAATGCACCAAATGCCCCAAAAGAAGCTCATGTAGATTTTGGAGCGACAAGCTTCAAGCAACAATCCACTAAGGTGTACACAGTGACCATTGAATATAAAGGATATCCTAGGGTCGAATATTGAAGCACTTCTGGTAAAGCGTAGCCTCCCTGGTGGTATTCCCGAGTGTAGCTCGGGGTAAAGTTTCAGTACCACAAGCGGTAACCCCGAGCTACACTCGTGCTTACCATGCGGCGCTGCTTCACCATCCCTCGATCACTTACCTTGTCCCGCGCTCCTACAATGTCCCTCCTGCAGTGTCCCCGGGAATGTAATCCGGCCGATACCGGCATCTGTCATCTGGGTTCCGTCCCCTGCGAGCGTCGGAACGTACGGGGGGACGGCGGGAAATTTGAAAATGACAAAAAGTGACATTCACTAAAATCACATAGTATAACATTCCTGTATCAAACCATTTCACATATATTTTGTCCCGAGTGCTTTGTCCGGCGCCCTGTCTGCATTTTTACTGTTCTTTTTGCCTGGAAACTGAGAAACGTCCCTGGCGTCCAAAAAGCGTCCCTTTAGGTCAAAATTGGTTTTAGACCGGCTGGAGAACAGCGATAGTAAATCAGAACCACTTGCAGAATTGAGTGATAATGATTTGTGGAGGAAATTCGTCATCAGACACTGAAAACGATTCTGCGACTTTGCTCAGTGATGTGCGAACTTGGCGCTCTATTTCAAATTTCAGTGTTTTTGGTTTGATTATATTATTGAATTAAATTTATTATATTATTTTTTATGATTATTTATTAATTTATAATTTATGATTTCGTGTTTCAAGTTTTATCATCCCCGGGATGTTTACTAGACTCTTGTTCGGACAGATTTCAGTGAGTTATTCCTAAAAATTACAGGCCTACAATATAAAACGCCATATTTCCATGCAAAATAATGATACCGCTTTCAGCACCAAAAATCTGAAATAATCATACCGCTAGGGAGGTTCAAACTGGGCTTTGAATCGCTTAAGGAAAAAAAAAGCCTGACAGTCAAGTCTCCTCTGTTTTTGGTGTTTGTGAATTTTTGACCTGAGTTCTCATATAATCTAGAGATATATGGATGATGTCTGTACCTTACTTGGATACATTCGTAGACTGTTCATTAAAAATATCAGTCAAAAGTAGATCTGAGATTTTTTGACGAAAAGAATGGATATAAATATGAATGTCTGTACTTTCAGGTTTACAACATGTTTCAACACCATAGCTTGGGAATTAAAGTCAATATCCGTGTTACCAAGTTGGTCCTGCTGCACAGCCGCCCAGTAAGTGAGGAACATTGGCATATTAAGTGTAAAGAAGTCATTGTTGCCGACCTGTAGTGATAAACGCAATGCATTGTCATAACTGTCCGTTTTCCAGACCAAGCTGTCTATTGGGCATCATGGAGAGCGATCTCTGGAGAGCTTTTGCCATTGGCAGAATGAAGAGTATGGAGGGACTAAGTATTTAGGAAACAATCACGTTCCTGGAGCCAAAGATGAAACCCCTGTTGATGTAGCTGTGTTTATGACCAGGTAAAGAAGACATTACAGTTAATATAGTCATTCAGTTATGTCAGGGTCACTGTTTTTTTTTTTTTTTTATGATGAATCACCTGTTCCTCCCCAAAAAAACTCCCTTGGCATCGAGGACTATGCTCTTTCCTAGATCTCCTCTACCTATTTAGGCACTCCTTCAGTGTCACCTGCAACTCCATCTCCTCTACTCCCCTTTCTCTTTTTGTAGGGGTTACCCAAGGCTCTGTCCTCTTGGATCTCTTATTTTCTATCTACACCTCCTCCCTTGGTCAGTTGATAATCTTGCATGGTTTCCAATACCATCTCTATACTGATGACATTCAAATCTGTTTCTCCACTGTTCAGCTCATTGATTCAGTCCCCTTGCACATCACCAATTTCATAACTGGCATATCAGTATGGATGTCATACCAACCCCTACAACTCAATCTTTCGTAAACTGTGCTCCCAGTGCCCTCCCCCCAACCTACCTATCAAGATCAATAACATGATTATCCTCCTACCCCTTATGCCTTATACTTGGTGTAATCCTGGACTCTGACGTCTCCTTTTTTCCCTACATCCAATCACTTTCCAAATCTTGCTACCTATACCTTGCCAAAATAAAGTTCTTCTTAACCAACAACCCCACCAAGCTACTAATTCCCTCACTGGTTATATTTCGCCTTGACTACTGCAACGTCCTGTTTTTTTGCCTACTTCTACACGGGCTTTCCCCCCTTCAGTCTATGATCAATGCTGCTTTCAGACTTCTCCACCTTACCAACCACTCAGTGTCTGCCAATCCTTCCACTGGCTTTGAATCGACCATTGAATAAAATTCAAAATACTAACAACCTACAAATTTATCCGCAACTCTTCCTAAAGCTACATCACCAATCTTGACTCAAAATATCACCCAAACCATTCTCTTCGCTCGTCCCAAGACCTCCTGCTCTGTAGCTCCCTTGTCAGTTTCTCGCATACTCTCCTCGAGGACTTCCGAAAAGCTTCACCCATCCTCTAGAATTTCCTACTCCAATCTGTCTGGATAATACCTAGTCTGTCCACCTTTTAGGTGATTCGTGAAAACCCCTCTCTTTAGTGAAACCTATCCCACCGCCATCCAGTAAACTGTACTTTTACTTTCTCCAACAGATTATGCGTGTCACTTGGCTTCCCTTTTAGCTTGTACATGAGCCGGGCCCTCATTACCCTTTACTGTCGTGTTGTGTCTCTTTAATTTGTACAGCATTGTGAAAACTGTTGGTGGTATATATATCCGGTATAATAATAATGTAAATGAATGTGATCAGATTAGTGTAATTCGTATTAATAGTTAATCTAGAAATCAATATTGCTTGGGTTTAGATGAAGATATTTTGCTGATTGCGTTTATCACATGCGTAGTGTACTTGCAATTGAAGACAGTAGTGGGGCAATAATTGGTTTAGTAAGTCATGATACATTGTCTGTACCTTGCTGTTCCTTTCTGGTTAGACGGTACACAGGTCAATCGGTAGACTTTGTCTTCTTTCTACGGATCGTCAAGAACCTCTGCGATACTTTATTCAGCACATCTCTCCTCATTGGCTTACCTTTACATAGGCTATCCCCCCTCCAGTCCATCATGAATGCTGCTTCCAGGCTCATCCACCCTACGAACCATTAGTTGTATGCCACCCCTCTCTGCCAGTTCCTGCACTGGCTTCTGCACACCCAACAAATTAAACTCAAGATACCTACAACAACTTCTAAAGCCAGCAGCTCTGCCCCCAGCTACATCATGAACCTTGTCTCAAAATACCAACCAAATTGTTCTCTCTGTTCCTCCCAAGACCTCCTGCTGTTTAGCTCCCTTGTTGCCTTCTCCCATGCGTGCCTCCAGGACTTCTCCAGAGCTTCTCCCTTCCCCAATGTGTCCGATTATCTCCTCCCCTGTCCACTCTTAGACAATCCCTAAAACTGCATCTCTTCAGAGAGGCCTATCCTGCCCCCCAGCTAGCACCTATACATGTATTTTTCTCCATCAGCTCATCCCCCACAGTTATTACCTTTTTGTATCAGTTGACCCTCCCTCTTCAATTGTAAGCTCTAATGATTAGTGCCCTCTGATCCCTTCTGTATAAATTTGTATTGTATAGTCTGACTTTATGTTGTAAAGTGTTACAAAACCTGTTGGTGCTATATAAATCTTGTATAATAGGCCTTTCTTATCAGTCCCTGCCATAAAGATGACATGTTCTTTGTCTGTTTCCTTTTTTTAGGACAGATTTCTGTGTCCACAAGGATGAGCCCTGTGATACTGTGGGTAAGATTTTTTTTTTTTTTAAATTCATCTTGTCTAGTAGATAAATCATTGGTCATATGTACCCATTTGATATAATTAAAGGTTCATTCCACCCAAAGGTGATATTTTTTTGGAGATGGTCAGCCTCTGGATTCCTTTGTCTTGGATGAGCCACCAGTGACATCTACGCGCTGCAATTCCCTAATCTGTTCCTTTTCTTCCACATTTGGTGTTTCAACCCACCAGCGTGTTCCAAGTCATCCCATTGCATTCTCCAAGATATAACCCATCGATTTAAAGCGGAACTAAACAGATCAATTTAACAGTTTCAAAAAACCGTTACATTCCCAGCATGCTGGGAATGCTAACTGTCACATTTGATTGTGCTCTCAACCAAACTGTCAAACCATCAAATGGCTGGTGTCATAACTGGCCACGTGTAGCACCATGGCAGTTGCGGATCAAACAGAGGCCAAGATGGCAGCTTCTCTGCTTGAAAAGGAAAAGAGGGTTTTATTCTGCTTTAATATCCAATAGAGAAAATGTGAGCGCCTCATAATGATTGCAACAGGTCTGCAGACCCAGGAACTTGAGCACAGATATGGGTGCCTGAGAGACATAGGAACTTGTAATATGGTTCATCTTGTAACTCAGGGCTTAAAATTTCAAGTCCGGAGCTATTAGCCAGGCCTTAGATTTACTCGCGCCAACAAACGCACACAAACAGAGACACCTGTACACACACACAGACATGTACATACACACACACAGAAACATGTACACACACGCACAGAGACACATGTACACACACACTGGCACGTACAGACGCATACATACAGATACATGTACATACACAGAAATAAGCACAGACACATGTACATACATACACACACATGTACACACTGACACATGTACGTACATACACACAAACACATGTACATGCGCACACACACAGACACATGTACACACACATACATGTACAGATACACACATTTACATACACACAGACACATGTACAATTGTACATGCATACACAGACACACACACCACACACACCACACACACCACACACACACCCATAAAATGTTGCAGTACTTCGTTGTTCACTCACAGAGCCGGGTACTGTACTCTAGGGGGAGGCAGAGAGCACAGCACACGCTTTCCTTTGCTTTAAGTGTCAATGACAGATCCGGCGTGAGCTCTGAGCCTGCTCAGCAAGACAGCCCTGAGGGGTACACTCGCCCCCACCATAATTTCCACTCGCCATTGGCGAGCAAGCGAGTGGAAATATCAAGCCCTGTTGTAACTTATTCTTAAAACGAAGATACCAGTTATGGGAAGACTTTCTCTTGGTAACAAGTGTGCTGTGGAAACAAACCTCATGATGTTAAATTTATTAATCCAGTAGGTGAACCTTAGATTGGATTCCTCTCATTTCAATTTACTGGTATGTTCCTTTGGGAAGATTGTCCAGGTTGTGATACCTCCAGGTTATCCGTGATACCATTGCTTTTATTTTTTTGGGTTTTTTTTTTTTTTTACTTTTATAATAAACTAATTCTCATAATCTGCAGTGAATGGCCAATTTAACTGTGTTAATAGAAACCTGTAATTTTGGATAGACCTGGGTTAGTTGACTAGGTCTGTAAAATGACAGCAGAATCTCATGTTTCATTATTGAAGCAGATTTATTTATTTTTTTATATTTTGAAATTGTAGGAATTATTATGCCATTTAAGGTTCAGTTAAAAATCGTGTGACTTCTGATGCAACTCGAGCTGCGCAGGAATGCATGATAAGGGAAAAATCGCATTGTTTTCAGTAGTGCCTGTGCGACTTGGCACGGTGTTTATTTGGAAAAGGTCCTAGGACTACATGTAGAAGACCTTTAACCACATCACGTTGGGACACTTTTACCCCCTTCCTGTCCAGGCCAATTTTCAGCTTTCA
Source organism: Staurois parvus (assembly GCF_062004578.1). NCBI lineage: Eukaryota > Metazoa > Chordata > Amphibia > Anura > Ranidae > Staurois > Staurois parvus. The sequence goes on from NW_028318641.1 coordinate 2,215,296, forward strand.
GCGCTATCACACTTTGAATGACAACTGCGCGGTCATGCAACACTGTACCCATATGAATTTTTTGCATTTTTTGAGACAGATAAAACTTTATTGAGGTGGTACTTATTCACCACAGCGATTGTTTTATTTTTTTTGCTATATAAATGAAAAAGTCCAAAAAGTTTGAAAAAAGTGTTTTTCTTATATTTTGCAAAGAAATAATCTTTCTTTGTCCAAAATGTATTCAGTTCTCTTTTTAGTAAAAAAAAAAACCCCAAATTAGTTTATAACCACAAATTTATAATTTTTAAAAAAATTGTTTTTCCATTTTCATATTATTATTATTATTTTTTTTTTTTACATACTATCACCCTAGCAGTGTCACTAGTGGGGGTGATTTTTGTTATTTTATTTTTTTTTACACGGATTGCTTTTACACCCAAAAAGGCTGTAAAAGCAATAATTTCTCCTCTCTGGCTGCATTCTTGCAGCCATTGAGAAATACTGTGAGAGCTGTGATTGGTCACTGCTTGTCACATGGTACAAGGCTGTTGTGAATAGCCCGGTACCATGTGATCTCTGTGATAATTCACAGATTTCACTACTAGTAAGCAATGATGTCAGGAAGTGACATCTTGCTTACTACTATTCATGTAATCACTGATTGGCCAATCAGGTATCACATGATTGGGACCTCACACAGAGATCCCATACAGCAATCAGTGTTCTGGAGAACACAGCGGGCACCAGATCATGGTGCCGCGCGCTCCTAGGGAGTGCGCACTGGCAGGGAGGATGTTTATAAACGGCCACCCGCCCCTGCACTGCTCCCGTTCTACCGTTTTTATATCTATATCTATATATATACATATATATATATATATATATATATATATATATATATATATATATATATATATATATATATATATATATATATGGGCCATATGGGAAGTGGTTAAAGTGATATTAAATTATACATGGATCCTACATTTTCGATGACATAGAAGGGAGACTCCATTATGTGCGAGATATGAAGTTGAGACAGGCAGTTTTATTACATATTTATTTCACAATTAGCACACTAGAGACCTAAAGAATAAAATACATTAAATAAATCCCTCGCTTTAGCAGCAGCTGAAAGAACCTCCACAACCCCAGCAGAAGAAGATGTCAGTTATAAGGTCAGCATCTAGCTATTAATGTCCTTCATACCCCAGTCCACCAAATGTCCTTCCAGGGATCTTCTCCAACTTATTGTTCAATATAAAGACTGGATTCCACACCATCCTCTAATCATGAATCGTTAGTCGTTCTCCACTCAGGAAGGCAATTTTTTTTTTTAGATTAATCGTCTTGTTGAGTGTAGCCTGATTAAAGATTCACAATTAGGGAGGACGGTGTGGACTCCAATCTTTATATTGGACAATAAGGTGGTGAAGATCCCTGGAAGGACATTTTGTGGACTGGAGTGTGAAGGACATAAGTAGCTAGTGCTGATCCTATAATTCATACTTTTATTATGTTGTGGAAATGCCCCAAACATTTTAGGTACTGGAGAAGAATGCTGGACCTGATCAATTCAGTCTTTTTTAACAATATAGCTTCTGACCCAAGAATTTTGTGTTCTTATACTGCTTGGTGAGGACAACTATAAAAACCCATCCAACATATGTATGTGTGGAAAACCATGGTAGAAGTAGTTGTTATTATTGTATTATTATTATACAGGATTTATGTAGTGCCAACAGTTTGCTCAGCACTTTACAAAATGAAGGTAGACATTACAATTACTATATAATTTGGTAGAAGAGGAAACAGAGGCTCATTAGAGTTTACAATCTAGGAGGAAGGGTTGGGTGATACAAAACGTAATAGCTGTGGGGGATGAGCTGATGGAGGAAATAAATGGCAGGTTGCTAAGTAGAAGCAGGAGAGGCTTTCAGGGATCGTCTAAAGGTGGATAGATTAGGAGACAGCCGGACAGATTGGGGTAGGGAGTTCGACAGGATGGGAGAAGCTCGGGAGATGTCCTGGAGGCGAGCGTGGGAGGAGGTGATACGGGAACTAGAGAGCAGAAGGTCTTGGGAAGATCGAAGAGAGCGGTTAGGTTGATATTTTGAGACCAGGTTGGTGATGTAGTTGAGTAATGTGGTATCAATATAGGGGTTGCCTGAATACATTTCTGGGATAACTGGCTAGAGACCCCAGGCCTAGCACCCACCCAGCTGATTTTAGACAGACTGTTAGGTTTAAGATAAATATTAGCAGTTACTTGGAAGGTCCCAGATACACTCATCAGCCGCTTTATTAGGTGCACCTTGCTAGTGCCGGGTCCGACCCTCTTTTGCCTTCATTCTTCGTGGCATAGATTGAACAAGGTGTTGAAAACATTCCTCAGAGATTTTGATACATATTGACATGAATTACTTTTGCCTTTCTATCATCTGGAACCTGTCTTCCCATTCTCCTCTGACATCAACAAGACATTTTCATCCACACAACTGCCACTCACTGGATATTTTCTCTTTTTGGACCATTCTCTGTAAACCCTAGAGATGGTTGTGCGTCAAAATCCCAGTAGATCAGCAGTTTTTGAAATACTCAGACCATCCTGTCTAGCACCAACAACCATGCCACGTACAAAGTCCCTTAAATCCCCTTTCTTCCCCATTCTGATGCTCGGTTTGAACTTCAGCAAGTCGTCTTCACCACATCTAGATGCCTAAATTCATTGAGTTTCTGCCATGTGATTGGCTGATTAGCTACCTAGAAATTGACCAGGTGTACCTAATAAAGTGGCTGGTGAGCGTATATCAACTACAGAAAAAAAAAAGGAAAAATATACATCTAGGATTTGCTTGCTTCTGTTTTTGAATTATTCTATTTTTGGTAGGCTCGATTCACACTGCCGCAACCTGGCATCTGACTTGTGAGACCCCAAGTCGCATGACGTGAAATCCCATGTTAGTCAATGAGAGCCATCTTCATTATCACTACAGAAGTCGCTCCGACCTTAGAAAAGATTCCTATACTACTTCAAGGCAACTTCTATCCGACTTGTGCCCATAGACTTTAATGGGAGTCGCCTTCAAGTCGGATCCTCCTCTATATTGATGTGATTTGGATTCAACATTACGGGAAGATTACCCAGGCAAAGTCGCACAGCATGAAAGTCACGCATCAGGTTGCATTGTAAGTTGCGCAACGTTCAGTTTGCAGTAGTGTGAACCGAGCCTTAGAGAGGGATATAACCACAATATCCACGACATATATACTACCCCCCCCCCCCCATCGGGAAATCTGGATCAGAAAACACTCTTTTGAATAGAAAACTATGGAAATCATTTCCTGCTTTATACTCTTGTTGACTAAATGTGTGGGTTTGTTTATAAATATCTGCAAAGAGGTGGCATGAACCCTGCCCTGCTCACATGAACATTTCCACCCTAAATGTTGACTCGCTGGTCTAATCTTGTTATCTTTTTGCTGTACAAGATATACAAGGTGGGGGGGGTGACAATTTAATTCCCGAAATGTCCACTGCATAGCCCTATAGTGGTGGGTCACACAGCCATTCTCACTTGATCGTGTTCTGATATGTTCTAATTTGCACTCTCCTGGGTCGCAGGCCAGTGGACTCAGTCTTTATGGAGTGATGGAAGAAATAACACGTGTGTGTGTTGCGCTGTTGGTGGGAAATGAGTGACCGGAATCTGGAACAGCGGATTAACATCACATTTTGCATGAAAATTGGCAAAAGTGCGAGCGATACTTTAGCTCTGTTACGACAGGCGTATGGTGAACATTCCATGAAAAAATCCAGTGTTTTTGAATGGCATAGGCGGTTTACGGAGGGAAGATGTCCACTATGACGCAGGAAGGGAGATGTGTAACTCCTGCGCTGCCTTAAAGTGAATAATGAAATACTGTATTTTTCGCTCCATAAGACACAATCCCCCCCCACAAAAATGGGAAGAAATGTCTGTGCGTCTTATGGAGCGAATATGGAGCAGCCAGACTGGTATTCCCGTTGCCGTGTTAGAATACCAGGCCGGCCACTCTGCTCTATTGTGCAGAACCTGCTCCTCCGTCCTACCTGTTCCTCGGTCCAGCGATGTCTTGCTTTCACCAGCCGTCTTCTCACCCCAGTGCCGGCATCTTCAGTGTGGGCACCCAGCTGTGATAGCTTTCGGCTTCACAGCCGGGTGCCCACTGCGCATGCACGAGAAGTGCTACTCTTTGTGAATGGCCACCTGTAGTCTTTTGGACCTGTCACGTGTCCCACAAGATTATGGGGAGGGAGGACAACTCCGCGGAAAGGGGAGTGGGTACCTGTCAAATTCGGGTACCTCCCCCTGCTCCCCAAAGGTCCGCAATCTCTGGTCATCTCCTGTACTGTGTCTGCAGTCTCTGGTCATCTCCTGTACTGTGTCCGCAGTCTCTGGTCATCTCCTGTAGTATGTCCGCAGTCTCTGGTCATCCTCTGTACTGTGTCTGCAGTCTCTGGTCATCTCCTGTACTGTGTCTGCAGTCTCTGGTCATCTCCTGTACTGTGTCTGCAGTCTCTGGTCATCTCCTGTAGTGTGTCCGCAGTCTCTGGTCATCTCCTGTAGTGTGTCCGCAGTCTCTGGTCATCTCCTGTAGTGTGTCCGCAGTCTCTGGTCATCTCCTGTAGTGTGTCCGCAGTCTCTGGTCATCTCCTGTAGTGTGTCCGCAGTCTCTGGTCATCTCCTGTAGTGTGTCCGCAGTCTCTGGTCATCTCCTGTACTGTGTCCGTAGTCTCTGGTCATCTCCTGTACTGTGTCCGTAGTCTCTGGTCATCTCCTGTACTGTGTCTGCAGTCTCTGGTCATCTCCTGTACTGTGTCCGTAGTCTCTGGTCATCTCCTGTACTGTGTCTGCAGTCTCTGGTCATCTCCTGTATTGTGTCCGCAGTCTCTGGTCATCTCTTGTACTGTGTCCGCAGTCTCTGGTCATCTCCTGTAGTATGTCCGCAGTCTCTGGTCATCTCCTGTAGTATGTCCGCAGTCTCTGGTCATCTCCTGTAGTATGTCCGCAGTCTCTGGTCATCTCCTGTAGTATGTCCGCAGTCTCTGGTCATCTCCTGTAGTATGTTCGCAGTCTCTGGTCATCTGTACTGTGTCCGCAGTCTCTGGTCATCTCCTCTAGTACATCCGCAGTCTCTGGTCATCTCTTGTACATGTCTGCAGTCTCTGGTCATCTCCTGTACCATGTCTGCAGTCTCTGGTCATTTCTTGTACTATGTCTGCAGTCCATTAGTTAAGAATATTTTTTTTCTTGTTTTCCTCCTTCTAAAATCTAGGTGCGTCTTATGGTCAGGTGCGTCTTACGGAGGGAAAAATACGGTAAATCAAAGAAGTACATTAAATAAATGTCTTAAAGTGTCTGCAGCTGCTGCTACCATCAAATTTTGTTCCCACACTAATGGGAACTCAATAATGGTTCAATGTGCGCTGCTAACAATGTGTTCCATCTATTCATCACTAGTAATCATACATATTGTGCGTTTTTGTTTTCAACAAATAAAATACCTCTCAAAAAAAATTAAAAGTGTGCAAAAACACAATAAATCAATAAAATATAACAAGTATTATATTACTCAGTCCATAAAAGTCCACACTGTGATATTAAAGCATAAATTTCTTGTTGATCGTGATTATCCAACTCCCAGATCTTAAACGCTGTGCTTTTAGACTTCACTAAGTGCCACCTCTGTGCTCACAGAACTTTCTCCTCCAGACTGGTATCATATGTGATGTGTGTGACTTTACAACCATATGGGGCAGCACAGTGGTTAAATGGTTAGCACTTCCGCCTGGCAGTACTCGGGTCGTTGGTTCAAATCCCAACCACGGCACCACCTGCCTGGAGTTTGCATGTTCTCCCCGTGCCTGCGTGGGTTTCCTTCGGGTACTCCGGTTTCCTCCCACACTCCAAAGACATGATGGTAGGTTAATTGGCTCCTGTCTAAATTGTCCCTAGTATGTGTATGTATGAATGTGAGTTAGGGACCTTAGATTGTACGCCCCTTGAGGGTTAGGGACTGATGTGAATGTACAATATATATGTAAAGTGCTGTGTAAATTGATGACGCTATACAAGTACCAATAATAATGTATGTGATAATCCTCCCAGATTCCACCAGTACTCCAATCCTCCTTCACCCCCCCAGACCACTGAGGACTCTCTGTTCGTGTTTTCCTTGATTCCAGTTTTATGGGGTATGGTACATTTTAAGGCTCTAATGGATTCATGCTACCGCATTTACCTTACTCATGTAGGAGAGAGATACTAATACGCCTCTTATGGTGCAGTGGTAATTTATTAAAACAATATTGCACTTACACATTAAAACTTTTAAAAACACTTTAAATACAGAGATCTCTGATTTTTCTCTCCTGTATGACGGCACTTCCGGTCATGTGACTTCATCAGGAGGAGCAAAAAATGGGAAGCTAAAAACAGGACAAATGCAAATGGAGAAAAAATTAAAAGGTTATGAGAATCTGGACGGAACAAGTGAATTCTCCACCGCGACAATGCTCCTGCACATGATGCGTTAAGTGTTTGCGAGTTCCTGGCCCAGAAATCCATTCTGAAACTTGACCAACCACCTTATTCCCCTGACTTGGCACTCTTCGGCTGTTAGCTGTATCCAAAGGACACAGATTTGATTACATTTTGGATGTCAAGCGCGCTGCGACAAAGATACTGAAAACGAATTTCAGGAATGTTTACGGAAGTGACAGAGACCTCTAGAAAAGTGTGTCACTTCACAAGGGGACTACTTTGAAGGTGACAACAGCCAACCCCCTGTATAGGTAAGCAGACTTTTTTTTTTTTTTTGGTTACAGTCCATTCCAGGAATTAAATGGTCACTCCTTGTGTGGAAGCTTTGCCCTCAAGTATGTAGTTTGAGCATTGGGGTTAGGTCTTGTCCAGTATCTGTTTTTTCGTTTTTCCTAGTTTTTTTTGTTTTGTTTTTTTTACTTGGTTTACTGTACCAAAGCTCTTTTTAATAAATAACTAGCTCATAAAAAAAGTGGTGTTAAATGCTAGGCTTTTTTTTTTTTTCTTTAACATTAACCCTTTCGCTGTCAGGGCCTTTATTCATTTTTTTTGTTTACATGTTTAAAAAAATCATTTTAGGTCTGCAATGGTTTATGAAAGAAAATTTCAGTATAAGATGCACTAAAGTTAATTTTTAGAGCACATAAAAGCATATATTGCCTAAACTGAGCTTGCTGCAAGCAAATACTTGACATGTCAAGTCCTAAAATTGTGTGTGCTCTTGAAACAGAAACTTCGATACAATATATATTCCATAGGCAACACTTTAACCATTTCAATACCGGGCAATTTTACACCTTCCTGCCAGGCGATTTTTCAGGTTTCAGCGCTCTCACACTTTGAATGACAATTGCGCGGTCATACAACATTGTACCCAAACTAAAATGTTATCATTTTCTTCACACAACTAGAGCTTTCTTTTGGAGGTATTTAATCACCGCCGGGGTTTTTATTTTTTGCTAAATTAACAAAAAAGACCGAACATTTTGCAAAAAAACACGTTTTTCTTTGTTTCTGTTATAAAAGTTTGCAAATAAATAATTGTTCTTTATAAATTTAGGCCGAGATGTATTCTGCTACATGTCTTTGGTGAAAATAACCCAAATTAGGATGTATTATTTAGTTTGTAGGAAAGTTATAGAGTTCACAAACTATGGTATAGATCTGAATATTGATCAATCCTGAAGTACTGACAGCCTATCTAATTTCTTGAGGTCCCAGAATGTCAGAACAGTACAGATATCCCCCAAATGTCAGAACAGTACAGATATCCCCCAAATGTCAGGACAGTAAAGATATCCCCCAAATGTCAGGAAAGTACAGATATCCCCCAAATGTCAGGACAGTAAAGATATCCCCCAAATGTCAGGAAAGTACAGATATCCCCCAAATGTCAGGACAGTACAGATATCCCCCAAATGTCAGGACAGTACAGATATCCCCCAAATGTCAGGAAAGTACAGATATCCCCCAAATGTCAGAACAGTACAGATATCCCCCAAATGACCCCTTTTTGTAAAGTAGACAGTCCAACGTACTCCATAAGAGGAATGGCGAGTTTTTTGAAGTTGTAATTTTTTTTGTCATTTTTCTCTAAATGAAAAAATAAAAAAAATTATTTTCACTATTTTTTTTTGTACATACTGTCACCAGTGCACTCATCATATAACTGGCATGGCGGTGATCAGGGACACTGACTGGTGACAATGTGACAAAAAAATATATATATATATTTTCTTTTAATTTTAAATGTATTCAATTTTTTTTCTTTTCTTTAAGATTTTTTTTCATATTTCACTATGACCAAAGTAGTACAATGTTACCATAGTAACATTGTACTACTTTGGGGAAGTGATCAGTATTTTTTTTTTTTTACACAATTTGCTTGTTGCAAAGAATTACTTTGCTATAAGCAAGCATTTACCTGAATGACATCGATTCATTCAGGGTTTTTTTTTTTTTTTTGTGCTTAGCTGTGATTTGGCCACAGCTAATCACATGACATGTGCATGTGATCGCTGTGACTGTTCACAGCTAGACACTAGCATACAATGGATGGCATGAATGAAGTCATCTATTGTATACAACTGTCATTTGACCTGCTGTGATTGGTCACTGCAGGTCACATGGTACCGGCAACGGGGCCGATACTCAGATCTGTCATCGGCCTTGTCCGAGGTACACGGCTGGCGACAGATCGCGGCTCTGCAAGCGTGCGAACTGCGCATGTGCGGGAGGACGCCATATGGCGGCCTCCCAGAAAGGTATTACATTTTTGCGGACGCCATTTGGCCATAGGCTGGGCGTCAAAGGGTTAAACGGTCCTCATTAAGTCCTCATTAAGTGTTCATTAAGTGTTCTTGCATGGCGACCACTTCCTGTTATCTCACATATATATTCTTCTTATTATAGCCAAGTTTACCACCCTAACTCCTCCCACAGTTTTTACACTACATAGACAGTAATATACCGAAACGTGCGGATTGTTCCCGATTGGTGCGCTATTACTTTGTGGAACGTTTCCCTGAATGGTTCATGAAATATGGCCGTTTTTGTGGTGAAATTGGTCCCATAGGAATGAATGGCAGAATGTTCAAAACTAGAGTGGGAGCTGACAAAAGCTAGAGTGTGAGCTGAAAAATCAGGACATGATTTCTAAACTGCCATCACTCCCTCATTTTCAAGCCCACCTACACAAATCTTATATCAAAACGTTCAGTTATCCCTGCTGCCACTAAAAATGTCCACGGCTAAGCCATAGTCCTGATAGTTTTCACGATATGACCATTTGTTTGCAACTCACGCCGCCCATTGACATTCATTGAAACTCCACTCTAGCCATCTCAAATTTGAAGGGCAATTTCTAAACTGCGACACTGCCTTCATTAATATTTCAGAGACATACTGTGCATCAAAATGTAGGTCTGGGTCTTGTGATTCTCACAATATAAAGCTCTTTGGTATAGGATTTATAATTTTTAAACTAGAACCATTTGAAGATGGCCACCGCCAGTGAAGTGAGCAAGTTGGAGCAGTTTGTTTTTAACCGCTCTGAGTTGCCATAAGAACCCAGGTGTGTGAGCAGGCAGCAGATTGACAAGCCACTCCACCCAGTTACTCTACCCACTCCAGTTGTAGACTACTGGTGGAGGCAAGAACACTTCACACAATTTCCCCAGAAATTGTAGCTTTTCTAGTTTTAGAGTTAGTGTTACTAAACCCACAACAGTACAATCAGTCTGTAGATCCAGTGAAGCATGCTTGTTATACTCACTGTGGAACCTAAGGGGTTAATCCTCTGCATTGTGTAAAAAGGCTGTTTGATCCTGTCTTCTCTGATCCTCTTCTTCTACAGTTCCCAATCCATTTGCTGATAGAACAGAGCCTTGGTGGGAAGCGTCACGTGCTCAGTTTGGTGTGCATTGCTAGAGAGTTTTTCTTTTTTCCTGGGAGGGTGCATGTGATCAGCACAAGGCCAATGGACAAACGACAAGTTTGGCTAACTTTGTGACAGACAGGAATTGTCTATTCATTCATAATTCTCTGCATAAATGACGCACATGTGCAGGTGGAGCCCCACGCAGCCTCACCACATCCAAAAGTGGCAGTAACACAGCAAAAAGTTAGCAGGCTCCACTTGGATAAAGACCAAAATAAAAACCATCCTTTCCTCATTCTACCCAGACTCAGTAATAATTTTGCTCCAATTAAAGCGACTGAAATGATGAGGAATACCGTTGCTTCAAGTGTTACTAAACCCAGGACCCTGCATTCACTATATCTGGTCTCCCAGGACCCTGCATTCACTTTATCCGCTCTCCCCGGACCCTGCATTCACTATATCCGGTCTCCCTGGACCCTGCATTCACTATATCTGGTCTCCCTGGACCCTGCATTCACTATATCTGGTCTCCCTGGACCCTGCATTCACTATATCCGGTCTCCCCGGGCCCTGCATTCACTATATCCGGTCTCCCCGGGCCCTGCATTCACTATATCCGGTCTCCCCGGGCCCTGCATTCACTATATCCGGTCTCCCCGGACCCTGCATTTACTATATCCGGTCTCCCCGGGCCCTGCATTCACTATGTCCGGTCTCCCCGGACCCTGCATTCACTATATCCGGTCTCCCCGGACCCTGTAGTCACTATATCTGCTCTCCCCGGACCCTGCATTCACTATATCCGGTCTCCCTGGACCCTGCATTCACTATATCTGGTCTCCCCGGACCCTGCATTCACTATATCTGGTCTTTCCACACCCTGCATTCACTATATCCGGTCTCCCCGGGCCCTGCATTCACTATATCCGGTCTCCCCGGACCCTGCATTCACTATATCTGGTCTCCCTGGACCCTGCATTCACTATATCCGCTCTCCCCGCACCCTGCAGTAACTATATCCAGTCTCCCCGGACCCTGCATTCACTATATCCGGTCTCCCCGGGCCCTGCATTCACTATATCTGTTCTCCCCGGACACTGCATTCACTATGTCTGGTCTCCCCGGACCCTGCATTCACTATATCTGGTCTCCCCAGACCCTGTAGTCACTATATTTGGTCTCCCCGGACCCTGCAGTCACTATATCTGGTCTCCCCGGACCCTGCAGTCACTATATCTGTTCTCCCCGGACCCTGCATTCACTATATCCGCTGTCCCACAGTACACAGAACATGGAAATGTCCAGTTAAGCGCTGGTTAAAGCTTGTAGGAGGAGTTTTCATTCTCCTCTGATTGTCCTGCGAGGCTGCATAACTCCCGACCCTCTGTCTGGACAGTGCTGATTGACCCTGTGCTGATCACATGCACCCTTCCAAAGAAAAAAAAAACTCTAGCAGTGCACACCAAAATGAACATGTTCAGCTTGCCCCCAAGGCTCTGTTCAGAAGATGGATTGGGGACAGTAGAAGGGGAGGATCAGAGAAGACAGGATTAAACAGCCTTTTTACACAATGCAGAGGATTAACCCCTTAGGTTCCACAGTGAGTATAACAAGCATGCTTTACTGCATCTACAGACTGATTGTACTGTTGTGGGTTTACTAACACTTTAAGAAGCTATATTACAGTATGCTGCCTTGTGCTAGAAAAAAGTCTAACCTTCGCTTAGCGGGATAAACTTAAAAATCCTGTTTGGCAGGACAAGTCCAAAAGTACCAAATAGACTCACAGAACAATTTGTTCTTTTGCTGATATAAACGTTTTTTGATTAATTTATGCTTACGATCAGAAATGATCTTTGCCATAGATTAGAGACTAAACCTGGAATATCACCATCTGTGACGCTATTGTTTTGTTGTTGTCACATTTCTGCTAGATGTCGCATGTTTCGGGTAAAGTCAATTAGAGTTTGTTCCTCCAAGGCACACACATTAAATTGATCACAGCTGGTATAGTAAATATAAATCAAACTCTAGGCTGTGAGCCTTTCATTTAAAGTGTAGCCGGGTTGGATGAAGTAGGTCATTGTTGCAGCGAGAATCAAAATGCTGCCTCTATAGCTTTGTTTTGCCCATTGTGTCACAGATCTATATCACAGAAATGCTTTAATCAGTGAAGTGACTGGGCTCAGGTGTTATGCAGGCCATAGACGGGTTGAAACCCAGCCATTTGAAAAAAAAAACAAAAAATGGTAAAAAAATTCGGCTGATTTTCGTCCCGTCTACGGCCGGCATTTAATTACTTCTGTCCCTTGCAGAGAGCTCCGCTATTATATTTGACATGAAAAAGTCTTGTGGTTGCAACAATGTATCTATTTGTATCCATTTCGAATACAGATGGTTTTATTCGGATACAAATAGATACAATGTTGCGACCACAAGACTTTTTCATGTCAAATATAAAAGCGGACAGGAATTCTTTTTCTCCTTCCTTCTTCTTCCTTCTTTCTTCTTTCTTCTTCTTCTTCCTTTCTTCCTTCTTCCCTTTTCTTCCTTCTTCCTTCTTCTTTCTTCTTCTTTCTTCTTCCTTCTTCCTTCTTTTCTTCCTTCTTCTTCCTTTCTTCCTTCCCTCTTCTTCCTTCCTTCTACTTCCTTCTACTTCCTCCTTCTACTTCCTTCTACTTCTTCCTCCTTCTTCTTCCTTCTTCTACTTCCTTCCTTCTTTTTCCTTCCTCCTTCTTCCTTCCTTCTTTTTCCTTCCTCCTTCTTCCTTCCTTTTTCTTTCCTTCTTTCCTTCTTTCCTTCTTTCCTCCTTCCTCCCTCCTTCCTTCCTTCCTTCCTTCCTCTTTCCTCCTGGTCATGGCTCATGCGCAGATTTTTTTTTATCGGTAAAAAGGTTGGCCGATTTGCCCATCATTGCCGGAAAAATCGCCTGATTGCCCGATTTTTTATTATTTTTTTTTTTCCAAATTCACCGATTAAAAAAAAAATGTGCCAAAACCCTGAAAAACGTCCGCCCAATTAACCCACCAACGGTGCAAAAGATCGGCCGATTTTCGACCCATCTATGGCCTGCATTACACCAAATCCACCCACATAAGTTGTACCTGTTTATCTACAGTCTTCTTTTCACATCTGTCCAGAATTTATAAAGCTTGTCTGAGCTTTCAGAAAGCAGGGGGTGGAAAACTGAAGTTACACTCTGCAGAGCTCCTTAAAGCGGAGTTCCACTCACCTGTCAAAAAATAAAGTCAGCAGCTACAAAAACTGTAGCTGCTGACTTTTAAAAAACAGCCACTTACTTGTCCCTCGGTCCCGTGGTGTGTCCCCCACAGCCCCTTTCATCGGCCGTCCTGGATTCCAGGAGGCCGGCATCTTCAGTGTGGGCACCCGGCTGTGACTGCTTGCGACTTCACAGCCGGGTACCCACTGCGCATGCGCGAGAAGTGCTGCGCTTTATAAATGGTCCTGTAGTCTTCTGGGACCTGTCACGTGTTTCAAAAGACTACAGGGAGGGAGGACACCTTTCTCTTCTGACTGAAATGGGAGCGGGTACCTGTCAAATTTGTGTACCCGCTCCCCCCCCAAAGGTGCCAATCCTTAATGGGGAGCAGGGGAGCAGTCCTTAAAGCGGAACTTCCTCTTTTGGTTGGAGTTCCGCTTTAGGAGCTGATTGGGACCCTCCCACCCTTCACACAGGATCAGAGCTGAGGCTGTCCATCACAGATTGTGTACTGGAGCTCTCTCCCCTCTGACCTTTTTATCTCTTGGTGTTAGGAAAACTTGTCAGAACTGACTCATGCCGATAGCTGAGGATCCAGGCAGCAAACAGAAATGACACTTAGTGCTCTGATTTGAGACAAGTACACCTATAGAGGAATATGCTTTGTTAAAATTTAATGTCAGAGGTTTACAGCCACTTTTAGTCCTCATGCACACGGGACGTTTTTACATCGGCTGTTTTTGGTGTTTTTTTCTACAGCCAGTGACCCCCCCAGCATGTTATCCTATGTGTCTATACACACATAGACTGGAATCAGAGTTTTTTGGCTGGAAAAAAACCCAGAACTAGTGGGATTCTAGAGGAGTTTTTTAGCTGTAAAAACGCTCTAATGCTGAAAAATGCGGTAACATGCGGAAAACAAGCGTTTTTGGACTTTTTTCGAGCAAAAAACAGGGGGGAAGGTGGTATGAAACTGCAAACGTGAAAAAACGCGGCTAAACGCTAATGCAATAACGTTGAAAAACTCACATTTTTAAAGTGACTTTACACAGCTGACGCTACCAGCGTTATTAAAACGCCCCGTAGGCATGGAGCCTAAAGGAGAACTTTAGTTTGCAGACATATATATACTTGTATATCCCCTAGGTCTACGGAAGTCTATACTTTTATACCCCTAGCCCCCCCCGTCCCCAGGGTCTACAGTGTTCTAACTGGAGTGAAAAAGGGGTATATAACCATCCATGCTTCTTTTTCATCCTGCTGTGCACTGGGGGTGGAGCCTGCACATCACAGCAGTAAGGGCCACAGTGACCGTAATTGACATGTCCTGCACAACTATTGCATGTGTTTAGACTTTAGACCAGGGGCTTCCAAACTTTCTAAACAAAGGGCCAGTTTACTGTCCTTCAATCTTTAGGGGGGCCGGACTGTGGCCAGCAGGAGTAGAAAAAGTTGTGGTGGCAGTAAAAAATGCCCCATGACCGGTGTGAGTAGGTGGTGTAACAGCGTATACCCAGAGATTGACGCGGTTCAACGATTGTGGCTTCAACCTCCATCTTAACAAAGGGATTAACCATCCTGACAAATATATTTCTCCCTCATTCTTCCCCCCTCCCTCCCTCCTTAGAGAGGCCCAGCGACATTTGGCCAGTATGTGTGTGAGTTGGGAATGTCATAGGAGGGTCATAGGAGCTATAAAGCCCCCCAAGGGAGCCGGGGCCTCCCTGTCCAAAGAACCTGCAAATTGTAACACCTCGTAAGAGATAAGGCAAGCTTTCCCAGGAAAGAGATTCCAACCTAATAAACCTAACTCAGCGTAGGTGACAGAATCAGATAAACACTTTTCAAAATCCATTTCTCCCCTTTGTCTCATATCTTGGAATATGAGAGACTTGCATAAAAACTGGACCTATCATCATATTGGCCACGAGAAGGCGAACAGTTTGATAGGTCACTCGCATTGTCTCGGATACATAGGAAAACAGAAAAGTAGATCTTGTGAACCGTACAGTGTATAATTTCATAATTCATATCTAATCAATCCTCAGACGTGTCTGCATAATAATCTACCCGCGGGTGGAATGTCACTTGTGCAGCTGGAAAGTTATGGGCCAAAATATGAGTTACGGGAGATTTTGGCTCTAGTTGAGGTATCCACCCATACCTACACGCCCTAAACGGGGTATTGGTCCTTGACTTCAGAGACAGCCCCTGCTGGGGACTACAAAATAGGCTGTAAGGCCTAAGAGTGGAAGTTGAAGACGTCTCCCATTTTTAACATCAACACCACCTGGGGAGACCCGTGCCCTTTTGCTCTGAAACTTGGATCTGCTAACCCAGGACTTTGGCAAGTACCTTAACCCTTTCACCTCTCTCTGATATCTCTTTGCTGTGCTGTTATTCTCTGTATATTTATATATATATCTTAGTTACATCTTTTTCTGTAAATATTTTTATTGCACTCGTTTGACCTTTTAGTAATAAATCTTTCCTTCTGAAAGTGTTGAACTGTTTCTATAACTCTGTATTGCAATTTATGAATTCCTGCCTCTAAAGAGACGCTACTGTGTGTGTTTAACCCTCTGCATAATTGACCTGCGGTGACCGTATTATGCAGACGATTATCTCAACCATTATAGTGTTTTAGCTGATATTGCCGAGTTTCCTCTTTCTCTGTACAAAAAGGAGGTGGTGGCAGTGTGAAGGGTTAATTGCGTAATTAACCTGACCCAGTAACAATCGCTCAGGCTGCCGATAAATCGTTGTGCAGGGTGCAGCTGGGTGTGGCATTGTTACACACGTGACATCACGGTTTTAGATCTGCTAGTCCTTCTGTCATGAGTTTGGTGAGAAGGGCTGGGGTCTGACGCCGCGATCATGACAGGAGGAATAGTGTCACACTATTGGTATCAGTGGTAGGAATACTGCCCCATCATTGGTATCAGTGATAGGAATATCATTGGTGTCAGTTGGGGGATTAGTGCCCCATCATTGGTGTCAGTGGGAGGAATAATGTACCCCCCCCCCCCGTATTAATGGAGTGTAGATCAAAATTCACCATTTCAGTACCGGGCACTTGCACCCCCTTCCTGGCCACCCCAGTTTTCAGCTTTCAGCGCTCTCACTCTTTAACCACTTGCCGTCTGCCTGCTGTTTATAAACGGCAGGACGGTGGCACTCCAGGGGCGGGTTGCCGCCATTTCTAGCTGTGCGCGCTCCCTGCCCGCTGTGTCCTCCGGGCATCTGTGTCATGTGATTAGCCGTGGCCATGTGCCCTCAGCATGGGACGTTGTCTTCATGCCGATGGGGACATGGGCCTCTTCCACACAATCCTGGGATGTAGTTGTGGGGGTCTGCGGCCTGGGCCCCCCTCTTGTGAATGAGTATGTGGTACACAGTACTCATTCACCAAAAAAGCGTAAAATGTAAATAAAAGCACAACAGTTTTTAACTCCTTTATTATTTAGTCCTTTATTAGAAAAAAAAATGGTTCCATCGTTGTAATCCATCGTCAATCATGGTGTCCAGCGACAACTCGCCCCGAAAAAAAAAAAGCCTGCCAACCTGTCCACACCCACCAAGCAAGCACTTACCGCAATCTGTGCCGTCATCGCTAGCTCCACCCAATTGTGCTGTGATTGACCAAAGCATTGCAGATGCATTACTTTGGTCAATCGCAATGCACTGTGAGAGCGCAGTTCATTGTGGGGAGTGGCAGGCAAATCACCGTTCACCGAACACATGAACAGCCGATGTGCAACTGACGTTCGACTTCAATATCAAGCCCATTACTATTGTTGGAGTAGTACCATTCTATCTATCTATCCATTCAGTTGTATCTGACCCTTGGCGATTGCATGGACCGTCACTCGTAAGCGACTTTTTCCATGAATTCTCTTAGCAATTATTTTACAGGGTAGGTTGCCAGGTCTTTCTCCAACCCCTACCATGCAGGAGATCCCGCATGGCCAGGGATGAAACTAGGACAATTTAGACAGGAGCCAATTCACCTACCAGCATGTCTTTGGAGTGTGGGAGGAAACAGGAGTACCCGGAGGAAACCCACGCAAGCACAGGGAGAACATGCAAACTCCATGCAGGAGGCGCCATGGTCGGGAATCGAACCCATGACCCATTTACTGCAAGGCAGACGTGCTAACCACTAAGCCACTGTGCCGCCCATAGTACCATTACATCATTCCAAAAAGGTCTTGGCCATGTACATGGCCAAAAGATATATGATAATGGGAGCCCAGCTAAAGACCACAACACCAGCATAATGGTGAGAGTGAAGGGTCTTGGCGATGCACAACTTCTGGGGTTCTGTACCAGAACATCAGTATTTTAAAAGCAGTCTCTCTCTACACCACACATCGGAATGTTTTTAAATGCAGAAGTCCAGGTATTGGCCCCTGAAGAATATGTGCCCATTTTTCGCATGTAAATGAGTTTCTTCTGTTAGAGGGGTTGCTTCTTGCAAAATTTTATATATAGTATGGATGAAATCAAATGAAGTTGATAAGGGCGTTGGCCACAGATATATTCAAATTGAGTGGGTTTATCTAAATTAAGTGATGCAGGTCAAGACCGGAAAAAGTGCTTAACCTGTAGATAGAAGTAAAACATAGTATTGGGGATATGGTATTTTTCCCAAAGATCTTCAAAAGTACACAACTTACGGGATACAAGTTGAAGTTACAAAGCTGAAAAAGAGAAGCCTGCATCCACAGTAACGTGAGCAAACGATGGGCTATCTGGTAGAATTGGATTAAAAAGAATATTAGAAAGGGGAGGGCATGGTCAGGAGAGAGAGCACCTTTTGACAATATTTCCGCCGTAGATCTAGAATGAACATGGGGCAATACACATACGTTTGAGGATAGCATCCTTTATGGAGGGACACCTACCACACCAATGAACAGGAAGGTAACAGGTAAAGGGAGCCCTTTTCAATCTCTGACCAGTGGTTAGGGGGGTGTATCTAGACCAGGGGTCGGCAAACTTTTTGACTTGAGGGCCGCAATGGGTTCATATATTGGACCCGGGGGCTAGACCAAGAGTAGATGAATGATGTGTATGTGTGAATTAATATAAATTAAATTAAAATTTGTAACATTTCATCTCCCATAGTACTATTCCCCCCCCCAAGTAGTAAGCCAAGTCTCCCCTGTGCAATTTACTTACCTTTGCTCCGCGCGTTCCTTTCGCCGTGTTCCCGCGCTGTTCCGGTCTTTAGGGCGGACTGTGAGAGGAGCCTAGCTCCCCTCACGTTCGTCACGCTGCCCCGCCTACACACATCCTGACAGCCAATCACTGGCTATTAGGATGTGAGTGGCAGCGAGACTGGCCAATCATTGCATTTGAGCGCGCTGAATGATGCAAATGTTTGCCTGCCCTGGCTGGGTTTTTTTTTGTATCACGCTCCGCGGGCCGGATTAAAAGGTCCGCCGGGCCGTAGTTTGCCCATTCCTGATCTAGACCAAGAGACAATGACACGTAAATGGGTAGCATAACAGTATTTTATAAGGTTGGGGGCTCCGAACCCCCCACGTGTCCTCGAAGAAATTTGCACAAAGCTAGCTATATAATGAGATCTATTAATCCAAATAATTTGAAAAACCCTTAGTTGAGACATAGGCAACAGGCAAGGTTTAAAAAAAACAATAATCTAGGGAGAATGGACACTTTAGGAAAGTTCAACCTGCCAAGCAAGGAGAATAGGATAAGTGGCCCATTGGTGTAGAGAGCGAGTGAGTTCCTGAAATCATGGAGGATGGTTAACTGAGTATAGAGTGGAGTATAAGGGAGGCAACGGAACTTCTAGGTATTTAACGGTGTAGGAACATCAGTGATAAGGGTTCAGGTACAGTTGTTGAAGTTGGGTTAAAGGTCTCATCTTTCTGTTTCTTAACCCCTTCACTCCTAAGGGTAAAACAAATCTAAATGCCTAAGCACAATTTTGCAACGTTGACATGTGTTAGTAAAACCGTACATATCATCACAACTACTTTGTTTATCCAGGTGAATTATACCACGTTTTTTTCAGAACAAATTGGACTTTCATTTGGTCGTAAATGGTAATGGATATCTCCTGATTTTTTTTTTTTTTTTATTATCCACGGAAAACTGGCCCAAAATAGTAAAAAAAAAAGTTTTTAATTTAGCTGTGTTTCTTGTTACTACCATAATCTACCATCAAAAAGCAACCCAAAATAAATTTTCCAGCTCTTGATGATCACAGCGATACCATATATGTGTATGTTATTTGTTGTTTGTACCCGGAGTACATCCCAGAAACAATAGTGTGCATTTTGTTTTATTTTTACCTAAAACACACGGACACCAAACTTTTTTTTTAAAATCCTGACCTTTTGACCTTGATCTTTGACCCTGACCTTGACCCAAACACTAACCCTGGCACTGAACTAGATCAAACCTTGATCTAGGTATTTTTTCTTTATTTTGTTTTTTTTTTTAACCACTTGAGCTCCAGAGGATTTACCCCCCTTAATGACCAGGCCTCTTTTTGCTTCTCGGCGCTGCACTAATTCAACTGATAATTGCGCGGTCATGCAATGCTGCACCCAAACTAAATTTACGTCTTTTTTTTCACACAAATAGAGCTTTCTTTCGGTGTAATTTGATCATCTGCGCGCTTTTTATTTTTCACGCTATAAACAAAAAAAGCCAAACAATTTTGAAGAAAAACAATATTTTTTATTTTCAGCTATAAAAAATATATAGTAAACTCAAAGTTGGTTATAAATTTAGGCCAAAATGTATTCTGCTCCATGTTTTTGGTAAAAAAAATCCCAATAAGTGTATATTGATTGCTTTGTGTGGAAGTTATAGCGTCTACAAACTATGGTATAAATACTGCAATTTACGCCATTTTTCTGCTATACAGCGCTGCGCTAGTTTAACGGACAATTGCGCGGTCATGCAATACGGTTCATAAATGAAATTTACATCCTTTTTTCCCCACAAATTGAGCTTTCTTTTGGTGGTATTTGATCGCCTGTGCGGTTTTTATTTTTTGTGCTATAAAAAAAAAAGGCTGACAATTTTGAGGGAAAAAAAACAATATTTTGGACTTTTTGCTATAAAACATGTCCAGTAAAAAAAAATGCAAAAATCAAATTTAGTCATAAAAATACTGACTTGGGGTCACTGACATCCCCAAAAACACTAATACAGTGATCAGTGCAAAAAAAAACCCCACTGACACTGTACTAATGGCAATGGGGAGGAAGGGGTTAACTTTATTTTGCAGGGAAGGGTTAAAGGAGTGAGGGGAGTGTTTTTTTAGGGGGCGGGGTGTGTGCTGCACGGGACAAGGCTGATCGAGAAAGAGAAACTGTTCTTTCTCGATCAGCTCATCCTCGAGCTGACAGGGAAGTGACAGAGAGCACAGCTACTGCAGCTATGCTGTCTGTCACTGTTTGCCGCCGATTGCCGGGAAACAGTCGCTAAGGACCGGCTGTGACCCGGCGACTCACATCTGCGGCGGTGATCGGCGGGACAGATAGGGCGGCAGCGCGCCTCGCGCACGCCCACTATTTGTTTACAAAACACACATTTTAAAACGTGGTTTTGCCTGCAAGTGCCTCCCTGCCGCCGTATATATACAGTGGCTGGGCGGCAAGTGGTTAATATTTATCTTTTTTTTCTTCTTTTTTTTTTAACAAACATTTTTTTTCCTCCTCTATGAATGGAGGAGAGAGATACATTGTATCTCTCTAACTCCTAGCATAGAGAGAGAAAAAAAACAAGGGGGCCGGGCTGTACAGTGACTGATCACTCTGATAGCCAATCAGAGGCTATCACAGCGATCATGTGACCCGGAATTGGGAGTCCTGGGTCCCGAATTTTGGAATGGGACCAGGGGCTCTCGGTGACACCGCAGTCTTTGTGCTGGGAGCGCGCTGTGCGGCATGCTTCCAGCACAAAGACAGGTATGCAAATATGCGGCCTCACGGAAAAAAGCCCGGTTCTGCGAGGCCGCATATTTGTGTTATGTCAGCGTCAAGGGGTTAGTGTCCATCCTTCGACCCAATCCTGATACCTGGCTCTCAAACTGTTCCGACAAACTGCATGCTTTCAATTTTGTATTGTTCTACTGGCCAAATGTTGTGGCTATTTTCATTGTTAACTGCATTCTTGCATAAAACAAAAAAGGAAACAAATGAAAATGTAAATTAAATTAATATTAATTTATAAATAATACAATCTAAAATATTAATAAAGAAAAAAGAATTATAAAAGAAAAAAAATTAAATCGGCATACACTTTCATTTTATAACATTAGCATTGTAACACACCTACAGACAATAGTTAAATTTGACACTCCCATTTAACCACTTGAGCATGTGGAAGATTTTACCCCTTTCATGACCAGGCCATTTATTGCAGTTCGGCACTGCGCTACTTTAACTGGCGATGCAACACTGTATCCAGATTCCATTTTTATCATTTGTTTCACACACAGTGCTTCCTTTTGGTGGTATTTGATCACAACTGGGTTTTTTTTTGTGATCTAAATTAAAAAAAAAAAAAAGACCCAAAATTTTGAAAAAAAAAACATTTTTTTACTTCCGACTATAAAATATATTCATAAATAATTATAAAAAAATCTAATTTCTTCATAACCTTTGGCCAAAATGTATTCTGCTATATGTCTTTGGTAAGAAAACCCCAATTAGCATTTATTAATTGGTTTGCATAAAAGTAATCGCGCCTACAAACTATGGTATCGATACTGGAATTTTTTTTTTTTTGTTATACTAGTAATGGTGGTGATCGGCGACTTATAGTGGGACTGTGATAGTGTGGTGGGCAATCTGACACTGGCTGGGGGGTGACATTGACATCACCAGTGACACTAATACAGTGATTAGTGCTAATACTATACGCTGTCACTGTACTAATGACACTGGCTGGGAAGGGGTTAACGTCTAGGGGCGATCAAGGGGTTAACTGTGTACCTAACAATGTGTAATGTGTTCCGCTTTTACTAAGCGATCATGTTTTTTTCCCCTGCTTTGCAGAGAATAAAAAAGAACACTGCAAGATTGCCAGTCAGTGTCTGTGTTGTTTACTAACACAGCGCTCTCTGCTGTGAATCTGTCTCTCCAAGCGATCAATCATGCTTTGCAGCATCTCCATTTCTATGGACTACATGTCCCATGGTACCTTGCTGCCTGCAAACAGTAATTCCTGAACTGACTCCGCCTCCTGAATCTCCTCAGCTCCTCTGCAGTTCAGAAGGGGGGCTCTGAGAAATGTGACACCACAGTGCCTAGTCACAGGGCATAGTGACTACGGGTCACAGAATTCAAGGAAGGAAATTTGTGGGGTCTTCACAAAGTAGGTTTACAAACTGTAAGGTCATTCAGAGTAATAGGAGAAGGCTAGAAATAATTGAAATACAATGTGGAAATGAAGATAGAATGTTAAATTTTGAGTGCCGGCTCACACTATAGAAGCGCAGTCAGGATGTGTTCCGGATGCATTTCTGTGTGTATGATTTTTACACATTTTTGATGTGTTCTGGTGGGTTTTTTTTTTTTTTATGCGTTTCAATTTGTCCCCCCCCCCTTTTTTTCCAACTTAAGGGCCACATGCAGTCCAGTGCATTTTTTTTCCTGCATCAAGGACGCATTGATAGTAAGTTGTATGGTTTCCAATGGCGTAGTTCACACAAGTGCAGTCAGTTTTGGAAAAAAAAAAAAATAGAACCTGCTTCAATTTTTCTGCACTGAGCTGTACTGGAATGAAGTAAAATGCACCAAAAACGCCCTGGAACACACCTAAACGTGCTAAAAATTTACTGTTCTTGTTTAATTTTGAAGAAAACTAGAGGAGGAAAAAAATGAACTGCTGCGTTTCTATGGTGTGAACTGGCCCTAAATGAGGACGTGTGTGAAGAAGGGAGTACTTCTCCCGAAACGCGTTAGCCTACCTCACCACAGTTCTACAGTCACTTTGGAACGTCATTACGGACTCTTCTCTGTTTTTATCCCCATTTGGTTTGTGAGTATCCATGTACATGCTTTTAACCCCCCTGGCGGTATTCCTGAGTGTAGCTTGGAGTAAAGTTTCAGCACCACAAGCGGTAACCCCGAGTTACACTCAGGAATACACTTCAGCGTTGCTCCGGGATCTCTTCTTCACTCACCTTGTCCTGCGCTCCCGCGATGTCCCCCCTGCAGTGTCCCCGGCAATGTCCTCCGGCCGCTGCCGGGATCTGTCTTCCGGGTTCCGTTCCCTGCGACGTCGGGATGTACGGGGGACGGAACTGGCGGGAAATTTAAAAATGTAAAAAAGTGACATTCACTAAATACACTAAAATCACATAGTATAACATTCCTGTATCAAACCATTTCACATACATTTTGTCCCGAGTGCTTTGTCCGGCGCCCTGCCTGCATTTTTACTGTTCTTTCTGCCTGGAAACTGAGAAACGTCCATGGCGTCCAAAAAGCGTCCCTTTAGGTCAAAAGCGGTTTTAGACCGGCTAGAGAACAGCGATAGTAAATCAGAACCACTTGCAGAATTGAGTGATAATGATTCGTGGGGGAAATTCCTCATCAGACACTGAAAATGATTCTGCGACTGAGCTCAGCGATGTGCGAACTTGGTGCTCTATTTCACATTTCAGTGTTTTTGGTTTTATTATATTATTGAATTAAATTTATTATTATATTTTTTATGATTATTTATTAACCCCCCTGGCGGTATTCCCGAGTGTAGCTCGGGGTAAAATGTCAGTGCCAAAAGCGGTAACCCCGAGCTACACTCGGGCTTACCATGCGGCGCTGCATAGGGATTCCCTGCAGAGCTTAGCTTGTCCTGCGCTCCCGCGACGTGTCCCCTGCAGCATCCCCGGCCATCTCCTCCGGCCGATGCCGGCATCCGGCTTCTGTATTCCGGTCCCTGTGACGTTGGGACGTACGGGCGCCGCCGCCGGCAGCGGGAAATTTGAAAATTTAAAAAAGTAATTTTTTTCAAAACACATTTTTCGTAGTAAAACATTGCTGTTTCAACCCATTTCACATACATTTTGTCCCGAATGCTTTGTCCGGCGCCCTGCCTGCGTTTTGTCTGTTCTTTCTGCCTGGAAACTGAGAAACCTCCATGGCGTCCAAAAAGTGTCCCTTTAGGTCAAAAGCGGGTTTAGATCAGCTAGAGAACAGCGATAGTAAATCAGAACCACTTGCAGAATTGAGTGATAATGATTCGTGGGGGAAATTCCTCATCAGACACTGAAAACGATTTTGCGACTAAACTTGGCGCTATATTTCAAATTTCAGTGTTTTTGGTTTGATTTATATTATTGAATTAAATATATTATTCTTATTATATTATTATTTTTTATGATTATTTATTAAATTATAATTTATGATTTTGTGTTTCAAATTTTATCCTACCCGGGATGTTTACTAGACTCTTGTTCGGACAGATTTCAGTGAGTTATTCCTAAAAATTACAGCCTACAATTAAAAAACTACATATTTCCATGCAAAATAATAGTACCGCTTTCAGCACAAAAAATCTGAAATAATCGTACCGCCAGGGAGGTTAAATTATAATTTATGATTTCGTGTTTCAAGTTTTATCATACCCGGGATGTTTACTAGACTCTTGTTTAGACAGATTTCAGTGAGTTATTCCTAAGAATTACAGGCTACAATAAAAAAACAACATATTTCCATGCAAAAGAAATGTACTTTTGAGCACAGAAATACTGACATAATCAGAGCGCTAGGGAGGCTACATAAATTCGTGTTTCACCGCGGTAATGCATGAATAGAGTGCGCCCTGTTTTGCTTTTGTTTATAAGGACATGTATGTTTGCTGCTTTTTACTGCGTTCCAATACAGTTCAGAAAAAATGCAACATGTTCTACTTTTCTTTTTTTTTTCGGGAACTGACTGCACTGGTGTTAACTATGCCACTGGAAACCATGTGATCTACTAGCAATGCGTTTTTTTGATGCAGAAAAAAAAATGCATTGGACTGCATGTGGTGTGAACTGGCCCTAAGTGGCACTTAAAAAAAAAATCCTCCTGCGTATTCACCTCTCCAGCTTAAGAACATGACCTCATTTTCATAGCTCCTGTTTTTCCTCCCTTCTCTGTAATTGTATCTACAACTCTCCCCCCTTACCGTCCTCATCCAAGGAATACAGATTTAAACCCTCAACTAATTTTAGTGTGGAGTCACCCTATTTAACTTCTGCATTCTTTATGAATGGAGATCTTTCCGTAACATTGCAGTGGAAGCTGTTAGTAATGACTGAGACTCGCCTAGTTCACATGAAGTCACAGACCAATTATATCCATCCATCTGTGCCTGTGTCACCGCTAGGCCAACACGTTCAATGAAGCTCAGGCGGCTTTCATAATGAGGAGTCTTAGTTGGGGGTTTGGGGGGGGGGGGGGGGGTAATGTCAGACAGTGTTCCTCACACGCCGTGTTTATGCCATCGCCTGACCTGTGCTGCTTGGAGTCAGGGTGGTCTAAAAATTTAAGTGTTACTAAACCCACAACAGTAAAATCAGCCTGTATATGCAGTAAAGCATGCTTGTTATACACAGTGTGGAACCTAAGGGGTTAATCCTCTGCATTGTGTTTAAAAAAAAAAAAAAAAAAAAAAAAAAAAGTCTGCTTGATCCTGTCTTCTCTGCCTCTCCTCCTTGTTCAAATGTCCACCGGATAAGACAGACTGAACCCGTAGCCACATGCACTTGCTCAGTTTGGTGTGTATTGCTAGATAGTGGTTTTGTTTTTTTTTTTTTTGTTTTTTTGGAAGTGCATGTGATTAGCACAGTGCCAATCAGAACTGTCCAGACAGAGGTCAGGGGTTCTGCATCCTCCTACAGCAGAAAGAAAACTCTTCCTACAGGCTATAACCAGTGCTCTGCCAGACACTGATAGAAGTCACAAGACTGCTGTAACTGCTGATGAGAAAAGGTATTTGGCAGTTTATATTTACTAAAATAATTGCATTTCTATGTTCTGTGTACTGTGGGAGACCAGATATGGTGAATGCTGGGTCCGGGGAGACCGTTTATAGTGAATGCAGGGTCCAGGGAGAGCGGATATAGTGAATGCGAGGTCCGGGGAGAGCGGATATAGTGAATGCGAGGTCCGGGGAGAGCGGATATAGTGAATGCGGGGTCCTGGGAGACAAGATGTAGTGAATGCGGGGTCCGGGGAGAGCGGATGTAGTGAATGCGGGGTCCGGGGAGACCGGATGTAGTGAATGCGGGGTCCGGGGAGACCGGATGTAGTGAATGCGGGGTCCGGGGAGACCGGATGTAGTGAATGCGGGGTCCGGGGAGACCGGATGTAGTGAATGCGGGGTCCGGGGAGACCGGATGTAGTGAATGAGGGGTCCGGGGAGAGCGGATATAGTGAATGCGGGGTCCGGGGAGAGCGGATATAGTGAATGCGGGGTCCGGGGAGAGCAGATATAGTGAATGCGGGGTCCGGGGAGAGCGGATATAGTGAATGCGGGGTCCGGGGAGAGCGGATATAGTGAATGCGGGGTCCGGGGAGAGCGGATATAGTGAATGCGGGGTCCGGGGAGAGCGGATATAGTGAATGCGAGGTCCGGGGAGAGCGGATATAGTGAATGCGAGGTCCGGGGAGAGCGGATATAGTGAATGCGGGGTCCTGGGAGACAAGATGTAGTGAATGCGGGGTCCGGGGAGAGCGGATGTAGTGAATGCGGGGTCCGGGGAGACCGGATGTAGTGAATGCGGGGTCCGGGGAGACCGGATGTAGTGAATGCGGGGTCCGGGGAGACCGGATGTAGTGAATGCGGGGTCCGGGGAGACCGGATGTAGTGAATGCGGGGTCCGGGGAGACCGGATGTAGTGAATGCGGGGTCCGGGGAGACCGGATGTAGTGAATGCGGGGTCCGGGGAGACCGGATGTAGTGAATGAGGGGTCTGGGGAGAGCGGATATAGTGAATGCGGGGTCCGGGGAGACCGGATGTAGTGAATGAAGGGTCCTGGGTTTAGGAACACTCTAAAGTAGGACTATAGGCAAAACTTCTTTTTTCATTTTGGATAGAGCAAGGGAGGATTATAACCCCTGTCAGTTCTCTTCACTTCTTGTCCCATAGCCAAAACAGGAAGTGAGAGGAAATCCCTGCAAATTTAAGGGAATTTCTTGGGGACCCCTAGAGATCACCAGAACTAGTGTCCCCATTGGAAGCTTTACCTCATTCACTAATCTCTGGAGCAATTGCACTTTGCAGAGTGCACAGTCTATCTGCTTTAGTAAATCAACCCCACAGTTGGATGCAGTTTTATTTTTATATATATATATATATATATATATATATATATATATATATATATATATATATATATATATATATATATATATATATATATATATATACATTTAATTTATAATACCAGTGTTCCATTTTTCTTTTAAACATACTAGGTCAGCATTTCTCTGTCTCCTTGCCCCAGAGGAGCCCTTGAAATGAAATTCAGTTCTCGTGGAATTGCCAAAAGCAATTCCTTATTGGTCATTGAGAAAAGTATTCCTTTCATTGATGGTTGTGTGGCTGATTCAAGAAAATAAAAAAAAATAACATTTTTCAAATTCAGGAGATTATTGGGGTTAGAATTTCCGAAAGACCCAGGGGTATGCCTATTGCATAGGACTGAGCTTACAGTGGAAAAATATAAAAATTTGATGTTATTCTATCTTCTAAATGCAGCAAAAGGACTGATACCCAAATTCTGGAAGGAACAAGAGGTACCGAAAATAAAAGATTGGATAGGAAGGGTGGATTATATGTATAGAATGGAGGAACCTTACCATATGGAAGAAGATAAAATGGAGAGATTCCGAGAAAGGTGGGAAAAACGGGATGAGTTTAAGAGATCAAATAAATATGCTTAAATGAGAGAAATCGAGGAAAAGGAGATTAGAGGACCCGTTAATTAAAAGTAGAAAGTAGGATAGGAAGAGGATACGGGGAATCCTGGGGAGACCCAGGAACGTTGAGGAACAGGGAGAAATTGAAATTCCATTGAAGTCTATAGAACAAAAAAAGCAACTTTTTGTATTAAAAAAGTCCCTGACCCTTTCCAAAAAACACACCGAGTGAAAATGCACAGATGTGAACAAGCCTGATAATGGCAGCAATGCCAAGCTGCGGTTTCTAAAGCGAGCAAAATCCTCTCTTGTATTAGGAGAGGTATAGACTCCAGAGAGAGATATCATTTCCCCCAGTACAAATCATTAGTAACACCTCATCTGGAATATGCAGTTCAGTTTTGGGCACCAATTCACAAAAAGAACATTGGGGAACTGGAGAAAGTACAGAGAAGGGCAACCAAACTGATAAGAGGCATGGAGGAGATCAGCTATGAGGAAAGATTAGAGGAACTGAATTTATTCTCTCTTGAGAAGAGGAGATTAAGGGGCAGGGGTGGACTGACCATTTGGAAACTTGGGCACTGCCCGAGGGCCTGGGGTCAGTAGGGGGCCTCATGAGATGCTCCTGGTACCTTTTTTCATAACCTTTTTTTAGTTTGGCCAAGGACACAGGGGCCCCATGATCCCCTATTGCCCAGGGGCCCCATGAGTTGTCAGTCCGCCCCTGTTATGGGGGGATATGATCTCCATGTATAACACATAAGGGGGGATATGATCTCCATGTATAACACATAAGGGGGGATATGATCGCCATGTATAATACATAAGGGGGGATATGATCACCATGTATAATACATAAGGGGGGATATGATCTCCATGTATAATACATAAGGGGGGGATATGATCACCATGTATAATACATAAGGGGGGATATGATCGCCATGTATAATACATAAGGGGGATATGATCTCCATGTATAACACATAAGGGGGGATATGATCTCCATGTATAATACATAAGGGGGATATGATCTCCATGTATAATACATAAGGGGGGATATGATCTCCATGTATAATACATAAGGGGGGGATATGATCACTATGTATAATACATAAGGGGGGATATGATCTCCATGTATAATACATAAGGGGGGATATGATCTCCATGTATAATACATAAGGGGGGGGATATGATCTCCATGTATAACACATAAGGGGGGATATGATCTCCATGTATAATACATAAGGGGGGATATGATCACTATGTATAATACATAAGGGGGGATATGATCACCATGTATAATACATAAGGGGGATATGATCACCATGTATAACACATAAGGGGGGATATGATCTCCATGTATAATACATAAGGGGGGATATGATCACTATGTATAATACATAAGGGGGGATATGATCACCATGTATAATACATAAGGAGGGATATGATCTCCATGTATAATACATAAGGGGGGGGATATGATCTCCATGTATAACACATAAGGGGGGATATGATCTCCATGTATAATACATAAGGGGGGGATATGATCTCCATGTATAATACATAAGGGGGGATATGATCTCCATGTATAATACATAAGGGGGGATATGATCTCCATGTATAATACATAAGGGGGGGGATATGATCTCCATGTATAATACATAAGGGGGGGGGATATGATCTCCATGTATAATACATAAGGGGGGGATATGATCTCCATGTATAATACATAAGGGGGGATATGATCTCCATGTATAAATACATCAGTGGTTCATATAGTGAACTCGGTGTAGAGTTATTCACCCTGAGGTCATCACAGAGGACAAGGGGGCGCTCTTTACATCTGGAGGAAAAGAAATTCAATCTCCAAATACGGAAAGGTTTCTTCACAGTGAGAGCTGTGAAAATGTGGAATGCACTCCCTCAAGAGTTGGTTGTGGCCAGCTCAGTGGATTGCTGTAGGAAAGTCCTGGATTCTTTCTTGGATACACAGAATATAACTGGATATAACATTTATAGGTAAAGTTGATCCAGGGGATTTTTTTTTTTTTTTTTTTTACCACACCACCACCATAACATCCCCGACAAACCCCCACCCGCCACTACCATTCTTGCCTTGTCAAGAATGTGTTCCTGTTGCGTTAGATTCCATGTCACATATCCCAGGAGGCTGCTGAAATAGTGATTTACAGCTGCTAGTGGGCAGAACTGTGGTTGTCATCAGATGCCAGCTGGCTAAACCCATCCGGCTTCCAATCACTGATGAAGAACAAGATGGACACACTGGTCCTGGGCTGCTGCACCTGATCAGTGGACTGCAGCAGGACAACAGTGGATCTCCTGGGCAGGTGAGTATCGGAATCCAGGACAGTGTTGCATGACAGGTAAATGAAGCTAGAAAAAAAAAGAGGACCAACTGAAGTTCCTCTTTAACCAGTTGCTGACCACCGCATGTATATGTAATTTGTTCAAATCCCAACCATGGTATCACCTGCCTGGAGTTTGCATGTTCTCCCTGTGCCTGCGTGGGTTTCCTCCGGGTACTCTGGTTTCCTGCCACACTCCAAAGACATGCTGGTAGGTTAATTGGCTCCTGTCTAAATTGGCCCTAGTATGTATATGTATGAATGTAAGTTAGGGACCTTAGATTGTACGCCCCTTGAGGGTTAGGGACTGATGTGAATGTACAATATATATGTGAAGTTCTGCGTAAATCGACGGCGCTATATAAGTACCTGAAATAATAAGTAAATAAATAATGTGACAAGTCAGTTTCTCTGCACTGGGTAACGTACATGTATGTGATTTGGCTCTTCCAGGTAAGGCAAGCGCGCGCACCCGCCGCCACATCTGTGCTGCAATTTGCTCCAGCACATGCTGATCAGCGTGTCCCGGCCGGTGATTTTTGGCTGGGACCCCCTGGTTGGTGGAGCAAATGACAAGAGAGAGCACATCAGCAGTACTGTGACGTGCCAATTTTTTTCCCTGGAGAGCAGGGGTAAAAACCAGCACATTGCTTATTGAAAACACCACACAGTAAACGCATTACACATTGTTAGGCACACGGTTAACCCGTTGATGACAACTAGATGTTACCCAGTTCCCAGCCAGTGTCATTAGTACAGTGTACATTATTAACACTGATCACTGTATTAGTGTCACTGAGGATGTCAGCCCCTCAGCGTCAGTGTCAGATTGCCCGCCGCACTATCACAGTCTCACTATAAGTTGCTGATCGCCGCTGATACTAGCATATATATAGGTATTAAAAAATTCCAGTATATATCTCATAGTTCACAGACATTTAGCTTTCACGGAAAACCATTAATATACACGTATTGGGATTTTTTTTTTTTTTTTTTACCAAAGACGTGTAGCAGAAAACATTTTGGCCTAAATTTATGATTTGATTCTTTTTTAAAGGTTTTTTTTTAAAAAAATTGTATATTTTATAGCAGAAAGTATAAAAAATTGTTTTCAAAATTTACAGTTTTTTTTTTTTTCGTTGTTTAGAATTCAAAGCCCAGTGGTGACAAATACCACCAAAATAAAGCTCTATTTGTGTGAAAAAAAATTATCTAACATACGTTTGGGTACAGCATTGCATGAAAGAGCAATTGCCAGTTAAAGCAGTGCAGTGCTGCATAGCAAGAAAAAAATGACCTGGTCATGAAGGGGGTAAAATCTTCCAGAGCTCAAGTAGTTAAGAAGGCATCCCCACAATCTACTAATGTTTTTTAGTAAAAGGGGATGGTGTAGGCCATGGTTTCTCACCAGGGTTCCATGGAATCCTAGGGTTCCTCTAGAGGTTGCTAGTGGTTTCTTGAGTAATTTCTGCCTCTCAGATAACTCCCCACTGACACCATTGATCGTTTCAGCTATCTGTAAGGGGTGGGGGTGGAGATTCTTCCCAATATCCACAAGTGTAAGGAGCATTCTTCCCACTGACCACAAGTGAGGAGCATTCTTCCCACTGACCACAAGTGTGAGGAGCATTCTTCCCAATGACCACAAGTGTGAGGAGCATTCTTCCCTCTGACCACAAGTGTGAGGAGCATTCTTCCCAATGACCACAAGTGTAAGGAGCATTCTTCCCACTGACCACAAGTGTAAGGAGCATTCTTCCCAATGACCACAAGTGTAAGCAGCATTCTTCCCAATGACCACAAGTGTGAGGAGCATTCTTCCCAATGACCACAAGTGTGAGGAGCATTCTTCCCTCTGACCACAATTGTGAGGAACATTCTTACCTCTGACCACAAGTGTGAGGAGCATTCTTCCCTCTGACCACAAGTGTGAGGAGCATTCTTCCCAATGACCACAAGTGTGAGGAGCATTCTTCCCAATGACCACAAGTGTGAGGAGCATTCTTCCCACTGACCACAAGTGTGAGGA
The DNA here is from genome assembly GCF_062004578.1 of Staurois parvus. Lineage (NCBI taxonomy): Eukaryota > Metazoa > Chordata > Amphibia > Anura > Ranidae > Staurois > Staurois parvus. The sequence continues at coordinate 2,247,775 of NW_028318641.1, forward strand.
GCATTCTTCCCACTGACCACAAGTGTGAGGAGCATTCTTCCCACTGACCACAAGTGTAAGGAGCATTCTTCCCACTGACCACAAGTGTGAGGAGCATTCTTCCCAATGACCACAAGTGTGAGGAACATTCTTCCCACTGACCTTCACCCTAATGTATCATGAGTTGTAGATACAGTAATTTTTAATAGGGGTTCCCTGAGAGCAGAAACTTATTTCAAGGGTTCCTCTGTGTTGAAAAGGTTGAGAGAGGCTGGCGTAGGCCTTGTGTAAAATTATACTTTTATTTTTAGTCCCACAATGAGGATCATAGCACCATGAAGGGCCTCCAGCTAGCATAAAGCCTTGGCATATGCTAGAGTTAGGTGTCAACATTTGCAGTCCCAAAGTACTAGTGAAAACATTCAGTCAAATGCTTATGTTATGCGGCAAATAAAATATCCTTCAGCTGTGCTAATATTCTTGATAATGTTGGTGGAGAATATGGTGTATGTGTACAGTCCTGGCCACAAATATTGACCCCCGTCCCCCAGAATTTCTGTCAGATAACGCACCACTTTGCCCAGAAAATTGTTGCGATTACAAATATTTTGGCATTCTCATGTGTATGCCTTTTTTTGTATTGGTGACACAAAAAGTGGAAAAACAAAAAGCCAAATCTGACACATCCAATGCAAAACCATAAAAATGTACCGGACAAAATTATTGGCACCTTCTCAAAATTGTGAGAAATAATTGCATTCCAAGTATGTGATGCTCCTGTAATTTGTAATTAAACTCACCTGTATCAATGAACAGGTGCTGACAATATAGAAATCACGCAACCAGCTAAGATGGTGAAAAATTGACTCAACCTTTTCTGTTGTTTCTCTGTGTGCCACATGGAGCATGGAGAAGAGAAAAAGGGCAGCAAAGAATTGTCTGAGGATTTGCAAACAAAAATAGTGGAAAAGCATGGACAATCTCAAGGTTACAAGTCCATCTCCAGAGATATTAATGTTCCTGTGTCCACTGTGTGCAACATTTGTCGAGAATTTTACAGCCCATGGCACTGTATCTAATCTCCCTAGATGTGGACAATAGAGAAAATTTTTTCAAAGATCGCAACAAAGGATTGTTCGAATGGTGGATGAAGGTGGAATCTCGATCAACGTCCAGACAAATTCAAGCTGATCTTCAGGCACAGGGTACAACTGTGTCAGCACACACTATGTCGCCATCTGAATGAAAAGGGACACTATGGTAGAAGACCCAGGAGGACCCCACTGCTGACACAGAAACAAAGCTGGATTGGAGTTTGCCAAAACTTACATGAAGAAGCCAAAATCCTTTTGGGAGAATGCTCTGTGGACAGACCGAACAAAATTCCAGCTTTTTGGTAAATCCCATCTTTCTTCTGTTTTCAGAAAAAGCAATGAGGCCTTTAAAGAAAATAATCCAGTCCCTACAGTCACACATGGTGGGGGGGGGGGGGGTCACTGATGTTTTGGGGTTGCTTTGCTGCTTCAGGTACTGGATGTTTTGGCCGTGTGCATGGCATTATGAAATCTGAAGACTACCAAAGAATTCTGGGGGCCAATGTAGGGCCCAGTGTCAGAAATTTGGTTCTTCGTCAGAGGTCATGGGTCTTAAAGCAGGACAATGACCCAGAGCACATGTCAAAAAGCCCCTAGAGATGGTTTCAGATAAAGCGGTGGAGAGTACTGAACTGGCCAGCAATGAGTCCAGATCTCAATCCCATAGAGCTGCTGTGGAGAGATCTCAAAACAGCAGTTGGGAAAAGGGACCCTTCCAATCTGAGAGACCTGGAGCAGTTGGTGAAAGAAGAGCGCTCCAAAATTCCAGTAGAGAGGTGGAAGAAACTCATTGATGGTGACAGGAAGCCATTGATTTCAGTTATTTTTTCCAAGAGGTGTTCTACCAGATATTACATTGAGGGTGCCAATAATTTTGCTACGTCCATTTTTGCGGTTTTGTGTGGAATGTGTCAGATTTGGCTTTTTGTTTCTCCACGTTCTTGTGTCATAACAATACAAACCTGAGAAAGCTGAAATATATGTATTTGCAACAATTTTCTGAGCGAAGTGGTATGTTATCTGACAGAAATGCAGAGGGGGGACAATATATTTGGCCATGACTGTACATTGTGGCAGGGAACACAGGGCTGCGTGCTCCCATCTGTGGACCGGGGACTGGCTGCTGGGTAGAGGGGAGACGCTTGCTGATCACCCCTTCCTACTAAGAATCCAGGATGTAACATGCAAAACGTCACCTGCTGGTTTGGCTTTCACTTTCCCTGACTGGGTAAGAAGCTAATGGTCAGGTGAGACATCAGGGGTCTAAAAGTCCCCTGATGTCCAATTAAAGAGTCACCAAAATAAGCATCACACAGGGCACTTTTTGTCTTCTCTGTAATAAATATAAGTTTAGTGAATAAAAGTGGAAGTGCTTTACAATGGTCAGATTTCATTTATTTATGTAAAACCTTTATCCCAACAGGAAAAACAAAACGTTTGCTGTAACTGCTTATAAAGTGTGAGCTGGAGTTCAGCTTTAATCTGTTAGATCAGTGGTTCTCAACCTGTGGGTCATGACCCCTTTGGGGGTCGAACAACCCTTTCACAGGGGTCTCCTAAGACCATCGGAAAACACATATTTCCGATGGTCTTAGGAACCGAGACACCGCTCCTCTATCAGTCTCCAGGCGGGTCCGCCCACATGCAGATACGTCCACATTTCCCTGGACCGCGATGTGTGTGCGGGATGACATGCCGCCCCTGTCATCTGGCCACATCCCCGGGATTACTCAATAGCTCCGCCTCCCCGTCAGTGATTGGCCGCCAGAACTGTAGCTCAGGAGAGGCACACAGGCGGCCAATCACCAGCGAGGAGGAGGAGGAGCCAAGCAGCAGCGCGAAGATCAAAGAAGATCGAGCGAGGTGTGTGTAGCGTGCAGATGGTGCTGCTGCAGCCAGGTATGCTGGCTGTAGATGGGAGAGGGAGGGAGCGAGCCCAGGCTGGAGCAGGAGTCAGCAAGGTAAGTATCATTGGTGTCAGTGGGAGGAATAGTGCCCCATCATTGGTGTCACTAATACCAATGATGGGGCACTATTCCTCCCACTGACACCAATGATGGGGCACTATTCCTCCCCCCACTGACACCAACGATGGGGCACTATCCCCCCCACTGACACCAATGATGGGGCACAATTCCCCCCCCCCTCCCCACTGACACCAATGATGGGGCACTATTCCCCCCCCCTCCCCACTGACACCAATGATGGGGCACTATTCCTCCCACTGATACCAATGATGGGGCACTATTCCTCCCACTGATATCAATGATGGGGCACTATTCCTCCCACTGACATCAGTGATGTGGCACTATTCCTCCCACTGACACCAATGATGGGGTACTATTCCTCCCACTGACACCAATGATGGGGTACTATTCCTCCCACTGACACCAATGATGGGGCACTATTCCTCCCACTGACACCAATGATGGGGCACTATTCCTCCCACTGACACCAATGATGGGGCACTATTCCTCCCACTGATACCAGTGATGTGGCAATATTCCCCCCACTGATACCAATGATGGGGCACTACTCTTCTCACTGACACCAATGATGGGGCACTATTCCTCCCACTGACACCAACAATGTGGCACTATTCCTCCCACTGATACCAATGATGGGGCACTATTCCTCCCACTGACATCAGCGATGTGGCACTATTCCTCCCAATGACACCAATGATGGGGTACTATTCCTCCCACTGACACCAATGATGGGGCACTATTCCTCCCACTGACACCAATGATGGGGCACTATTCATCCCACTGATACCAATGATAGGGCACTATTCCTCCCACTGATACCAATGATGGGGCACTATTCCTCCCACTGACACCAATGATGTGGCACTACTCTTCTCACTGACACGAATGATGGGGCACTATTCCTCCCACTGACACCAACAATGTGGCACTATTCCTCCCACTGATACCAACGATGGGACACTATTCCTCCCACTGACATCAGTGATGTGGCACTATTCCTCCCACTGACACCAATGATGGGGCACTATTCCTCCCACTGACACCAATGATGGGGCACTATTCCTCCCACTGACACCAATGATGGGGCACTATTCCTCCCACTGACACCAATGATGGGGCACTATTCCTCCCACTGACACCAATGATGGGGCACTATTCCTCCCACTGACACCAATGATGAGGCACTATTCCTCCCACTGATACCAATGATGTGGCAATATTCCCCCCACTGATACCAATGATGGGGCACTATTCCTCCCACTGACACCAATGATGTGGCACTACTCCTCTCACTGCAAAATTACAGTTATGAAGTAGCAACGAAAATAATTTTATGGTTGGGGGTCACCACAACATGAGGAACTGTATTAAAGGGTCGCGGCATTAGGAAGGTTGAGAACCACTGTGTTAGATGGACTAGCAGATTTAGATGGACTTGACTAACACTCCCCTCCTCCCATACTGACAATGCTTTTACAGCCATAGTGTTGTCGGTTCGAATTCCAACCACGGCACCACCTGCCTGGAGTTTGTAGGTTCTCCCTGTGCCTGCATGAGTTTCCTCTGGGTACTCTGGTTTCCTCCCACACTCCCAAGACATGCTTCTAGGTGAATTGGCTCCTGTCTACATTGGCTCTAGCATGTGTATGTATGAATGTGAGTTAGGGACCTTAGATTGTAAGCTCCTTGAGCGCAGGGACTGATGTGAATGTAAAATATACTGTGGGTAAAGCTCTGCGTACATTGAAAGCACTATATAAATTAGTGGTGCACCAATATATCAGACGCTGAAAATTATCGGTCATAAATAGGGTTATTGGCCACTGCTGATAGGGGGGAAAAAAAAAGATGCGATCATTTTACTTCAATGCAAAATTGCGGCCCAGCGACTTCAATGCAAAAATCGTGTCCCATTGACTTCAATGCAAAAACACCTCTATTTAAGTTTTAATTTTATATACATTTCATTTTATTTTCTCTCCAATTTTTGTGTTACTTTCAGTAAAAGTTATTTTAAGTTACTGGATTTAATTTTTTAAATTCATGATATTAAAACGTTGAATACAATACAATTCTATACAAAAAATATATTTTCTATATATGCATTCTGAAGGTTTTATCTAATACATTTTTTTTTTGCTAGTTTTGTTCCTGACACCAAGCGCTGATCTCTAAGCTCACTGTTGGATTTTTTTTTTTTTTTTAATTGTCCATTTCGGTTTTGGTTTTCAGGCAAGTGCATCTTGAATTTCCTGTTTCATCCTAGAGTTTTCATTTTGGTGTACCACTAATATACCTGTAATTGTAATAAAATACATACAGTAAGTGTGTTACAGGATCACCAGGTGAAAATAAAGGGAAAAAGCCTTAAAAAAAAAAAAGAAAACTAATGCAGCCACCACATCTAAGGACTGGTAAGCTGCAATATAATTACTTTTTTGTTTTTGGGTTTAATAACGCTTGAAGGCAGTTGGGATAATACAGACAGAGTCAGATTAGTCAGGATGTTACTTGCCTGGCCGACCTCTTGGAATTCATCTCACCCTCTTGCCAGGGCTGGGTGGCCCCTCTCACTATAGGTGTGGATGTCCTCCATGTGATATTTATCAGTGTAGAGTATATGTACGCAGGAAGGTGTTCCACTCCATTGGCTCTGGTCTAAACATTGGTCTTGAATATTTGTCGGTGTGTTTCTTGTTGAAGTGATGGTGTGACGGTAGATTACATTTTCAATAAAGCATTGATCATATCTGAATATATTGTTGTATTTAAAGAAACACCAACATCCAAATGGATTTAGAGCCCAAAGTTTTTTGTTGTTTTTTCTGGTGTGTGTGTGTGTATATATATATAATAAAAATAAACCAGATTAAAAAAAAAATAAAAAAAAATATATATATATATATATATATAGATCTCGTGCAAAAGTTAATTTATTTCAGTAATGCAACTTAAAAGGTGAAACTAATATATGAGATAGACTCATTACATGCAAAGCAAAATAGTTCAAGCCGTGATTTGTCATCATTGTGATGATTATGGCTTACAGCTCATGAAAACCCCAAATCCACAATCTCAGAAAATGAGAATATTGTGAAAAGGTGCAATATTCTCGGCTCAAAGTGTCCCACTCTAATCAGCTAATTAAACCATAACACCTGCAAAGGGTTCCTGAGCCTTTAAATGGTCTCTCAGTCTGGTTCAGTAGGAATCACAATCATGGGAAAGACTGCTGACCTGACAGTTGTGCAGAAAACCATCATTGACACCCTCCATAAGGAGGGAAAGCCTCAAAAGGTAATTGCAAAAGAAGTTGGATGTTCCCAAAGTGCTGTATCAAAGCACATTAATAGAAAGTTATGTGGAAGGGAAAAATGTGGAAGAAAAAGGTGCACTCAAAAGTGTTGGGGACTTTCACAAGGAGTGGACTGAGGCTGGAGTCAGTGCATCAAGAGCCACCACACACAGACGGATCCTGGACATGGTCTTCAAATGTCGTATTCCTCTTGTCCTGAACAACAAACAACGTCAGAAGCGTCTTACCTGAGCTGAAGAAAAACAGACCTTGTCTGTTGCTCAGTGGTCCAAAGTCCTTTTCTGATGAGAGCAACTTTTGCATCTCATTTGGAAACCAAGGACCCCGAGTATGGAGGAAGAATGGAGAGGCACACACTGCAAGATGCTTGAAGTCCAGTGTGAAGTTTCCACAGTCTGTGTTGATTTGGGGGTCAACGCAGCCGTCTACCAGGAGATTTTGGAGCACTTCATGCTTCCTTCCACAGGCGAGCTTTATGGGGATGCTGACTTCATTTTCCAGCAGGACTTGGCACCGCCCACACTGCCAAAAGCACCAAAACCTGGTTTAATGACCGTGGGATTACTGCGCTTGATTGGCCAGCAAACTCATCTGACCTGAACCCCATAGAGGATCTATGGGGCATTGCCAAGAGAAAGATGAGACATGAGACCGAACAATGCAGAAGAGCTGAAGGCCGCTATTGAAGCATCCTGGTCTTCCATAACACCTCAGCAGTGCCACAGGCTGACAGCTTCCATGCCACGCCGCATTGAGGCAGTAATTGCTGCAAAAGGGGCCCAAACCAAGTACTGAGTACATATGCATGCTTCTACTTTTCAGTGGTCCGATATTGTTCTATGTACAATCCTTGTTTTATTGATTGCATGTAATATTCTCATTTTCTGAGATTGTGGATTTGGGGTTTTCATGAGCTGTAAGCCATAATCATCACAATGATGACAAATCACGGCTTGAACTATCTTGCTTTGCATGTAATGAGTCTCATATATTAGTTTCACCTTTTAAGTTGCATTACTGAAATAAATGAACTTTTGCACGATGTTCTAATTTTTTGAGTTTCACATGTGTGTGTGTGTATATGTATGTATATATATATATATATATGTGTGTGTGTATATATATGTGTGTGTGTGTATATATATGTGTGTATGTATATGTATATATATATATATATATATGTATGTATGTATGTATATATATATATATATATATATATATATATATATATATAATTATTTTTTTTTCCCTTCACACCTTATTAAACTGTTCAAACAAAGATTCTATTCCTGTATGTCATCTTAAAGCATCATTAACCTTTTCACTGCCAGAATCGTTTTTGGAATTTTTTTTTGTACACGTTTAACAAAAATAATTTCAGGTCTGAAGATTGCCTAAGTCCCCGGTCACACCGCTCCGACTTTTAAATCGCGCGGCTTTCAGAGAAGTCGCACGATTTCAAAGTCAGATGTCATTCTGACTCGAGGTGCAACTTGCAAGACATCTGCGGCTTGCAAGGCACAGATGTATATGCAAGTTGCACCTGAAGTAGTGCATGCACTACTTTCAAAATCGGTGCGACTTTGACCAAGTTCAAATCGCACCAATATGACCACTTTAATTAGGGTGCGACCTGCCATGCGATTGGAAACTCACATGGTATGGCAAGTTGCACTCTTTATGACCGGGCACTAAACCTCACAAAACATATTTTCTGAAAGCGAACACCCTAGAGAATAAAAGAGTGGTAGCTGCAATTTTGTATGTCACAATATTACCGCAAAGGTCTAGGAAAGGTAAAATTTCAGTAAAAAATACACTAAAATTAATTTTAGGGCACACACAAAATAAATTACACACTTTTTTTTGTTAACTATAAAAGCCGAGGTTGCGCCGAGCAAATAGATACCCAATATGTCAAACCTTAACCCCTTGGCGCCGGCGCCTTCTGGCCCTTTAAGGGTTTCAGAACCCAGAGGCGGGGTGGGGTTTTAGGGACATGTGACCGCCGTGATTCGTCGTCACATGATAGGGAAAGGTCCCGATCCAAAGAGGAGATGGGGACCTTTCCGTGAGTACCGGACGTGTGCTGGGAGCGCGCAGGGTGCGCGCTCTCAGCACATATGTTTTTCTTAATTGCACACAAATGTGCGGCCGCTCGGCATCTAGGCCCAGACGCCGGGAGGCCGCACATTTGTGTGTGGCCAGCGTGAAGAGGTTAAAATTGCACCCGCCCATGAAATGGCGACAAACTTTAGTACTTTATATTTTCCATTGGCGATGCTGTAAAAGCCCCTTTAGAGCCTTAGACCATAGTTTGACAATTTGGCCTTGGGCCTGGTTCACACCAATGTGTTTTTTAGTGCTTTTTGCATTTAACTTCTTGCCAACCGCAGATTGCCGAATGACGGCTGCACCGTGGCCGGCCAGTTCTGGGAGTGTGTCATATGACGTCCTCCCAGAACGCGCTCTCCTGCGCGCCCCCGGCGATCTCCGTGATTGTTGTGTCCTACGGACACAGCTGATCATGTGATGTGGTAAAAGGCCAATCACAGCGGCCTTTTACCACGTGATCAGCCGTTTCCAATGACACGTTAATCACAGGGAAATGCAATTGCCGGTTCTCAGCTGCACTTTCCTCACGCTGTCAGAGGCGAGGAAAGTACTGCCGAGAACCGGCAGTTGTTAGAGCGGGGATCGGCACTGTTGATCAGTGCCCTGACGATTGGTGCCCAGCAGTGCCACCCACCAGTTCCTCCCACCTGTGACCACCAGTGCCACCCACCAGTGCCCATCAATGCAGTGCTGCCAGTCAGTGCCACCAGTCAGTGCACAGCAGTTGTGCAGCCAGTGCCCAGCAGTTGTGCCAGTCAGTACCCAGCAGTGATGCCAGTCAGTGCCACCTATCAGTGCCGTCTATCAGTACCCATAATCAGTGCCACCTATCCGTGACACCTCATTAGTGCTGCCTATCAGTGCCCATCAGTGCTGCCTCATCAACACACATCGGTGAGGGAGAAAAATTACCTGTTTGAAAAATTTTATAATCGAAACAAAGAATTTTTTTTTTCAAATTTTTTGCACTTTTTTTGTTCATAGCGCAAAAAGTAAAGCGCTCAGCGGTGATTAAATACCACCAAAAGAAAGCTGTATTTGTGAGAAAAGATAAAAATTTCATATGGGTACAATCTTGCATGACCGCGCAATTGTCAATCAAAATGCGACAGTGCTGAAAGCTGAAAATTGGCCTGGTAAATAAGGGGGTATAAGTGCCCGGTAGGCAAGGAGTTAACATGGTTTCCTATGGAACATGTTCATATTGATGCTTTTTTGAGCACCTGAATTTTTGGAAAGGGTCAGGGATGGAGAGGGGATGGTGGGCAGTGGTAGGTCGGGGTGGAGAGGGGGTGGTGGGCAGTGGTAGGTCGTGGTGGAGACATGACTGTGCGCAGCAGTAGGTCGGGGTGGAGAGTGGACGGTGCGCAGTGGTAGGTCGGGTTGTAGAGGGGACGGTGTGTAGTGGTAGATTGGGGTGGAGACGGAATGGTGCGCAGTGGTATGTCGGGGTGGAGATGGGATAGTGCCCAGTGGTAGGTCGGGGTGGAGACGGGGCGGTGGGCAGTGGTAGTTCGGGGTGGAGAGGGGACAGTGCGCAGTGGTAGTTCGGGTTGGAGAGGGGACGGTGTGCAGTGGTAGGTCGTGGTGGAGACAGGACTGTGCGCAGCGGTAGGTCAGGTGGAGAGGGGACGGTGCGCAGTGGTAGGTCGGGGTGGAGAGGGGACGGTGGGCAGCGGTAGGTCAGGGTGGAGAGGGGATGGTGGGTAGTGGTAGGTCGGGGTGGAGAGGGGATGGTGCGCAGTGGTAGGTCGGGGTGGTGAGGGGACGGTGCGCAGTGGTAGGTCGGGGTGGTGAGGGGACGGTGGGTAGTGGTAGGTCGGGGTGGAGAGGGGATGGTGGGTAGTGGTAGGTCGGGGTGGAGAGGGGACGGTGCGCAGTGGTAGGTCGGGGTGGAGAGGGGATGGTGGGTAGTGGTAGGTCGGGGTGGAGAGGGGATGGTGGGTAGTGGTAGGTCGGGGTGGAGAGGGGACGGTGCGCAGTGGTAGGTCGGGGTGGAGAGGGCTCCTGCACCTTTTCTGCAGAAGGAAAGCCCTGGACATGACCAGTATATTTGTAGAGAGAGAAGAAAGAAAGTGAACCTGTTCTAGTTGTGCAGATGTCACTTCCTATACTTGTGGCGGTAATATTTCGGATCGTTGTGCCGCTCCCCGTGTGTTATAAGAAAGCGGGAAGTCGGGTTGTGAAAGTTGCTGACTTTGTTATTTTTGAACGCGCGGGTCAAGTAAAAGCCAAAAAGAAGCCCGGTGTAGCGATAGTCCTTTCTCTGATGACAGCGGCTCCGCACACACTCAGCATATTTCTTCTGCCTATGAAGAAGCTGTTTATATTGTCATTAATCCCTCGGATTTGCTGCTAAATACTCCGCATTCTGCTGTGGTGGTTTAGCGCAGCGACCTTGTCAGACCTTTCCAAGATCAGAGGCTGCCGCCCGGGCCGGGGTCACTTATTTATCAAAGGAGGGGATCTCATATATAGTTCAGGCCTGTCTGGGGGTCTATGGAAAAAAAATAAAAGCTTTTTTTTTTGGTCATCGCTTTTGGGTGTGTCATAAAGATTCTCCTGAAAGAGTTATAAAATGTCTCAATATATGGAGACATTACCAATTTAAATTTGGAATATATTGCAATTTACCAATCCTTAGATGTGGTGGCTGCATTAGTTTTCCTTTTTTTTTTTTTTTTTTTTTTTTTTTCCTTTTTACCTGATGATTCAGCCACTAAATCCTTTTTGTAATTCTTTATTAATTTTATTTATTTCAGATACTTATATATCACCATCAATATACACAGCACTTTACATATATATATATATATATATATGTGTATTGTACATTCACATCAGTCCCTAACCCTCAAGAGGCGTACAATCTAAGGTCCCTAACTCACATTCATACATACACATACTAGGGCCAACTCTCCGCTCCTCGCACAACCTCCTGCTCTCTAGCTCCCTTGTCTCCTCCTCCCATGCTCGTCTCCAGGACTTCTCCAGAGCTTCCACCATCCTCTGAACTCTCTACCCCAATTTATCAGACTCTCTCCTACTCTGGTCATTTTTAGGCGATCTCTGAAAACCTATTTCTTCAGGGAAGCCTATCCTGCCCTCAGCTAGTAATGGATTCTTCTACTCTTCCTACCAGTCCATCCCCCACAATTATTACCTTTTGTACCACTAGCCCCTCCCTCCTAGATTGTAAGCTCCAAGGATCAGGGCCCTCCTATCCCTCTTGTATTGAACTGTATTGTTGCTGTATTGTCTCCCATTATATTGTAAATCGCTGAGCAAACTGTTGGCGCTATATAAATCCTGTATAATAATAATTTAGACCGGAGCCAATTCACCTACCAGCATGTCTTTGGAGTGTTGGAGGAAACAGGAGTACCCGGAGGAAACCCACGCAGGCACAGGGAGTACAGGCAAAATCCAGGCAGGTGGTGCCGTGGTTGGGATTTGAACCAATGACCCTAGTACTGCCAGGCGGAAGTGATAACCATTTAGCCACTGTGCTGCCCAAACTTTAATAGATCAAGCTGTGCAGGAAAAGTGGCAGTTAGGTAGGGACAAACCATTTACCACTGACATTGATAAGCTTTTATTTATTTACAATATGAACAAACTTTTATCCCAAAAGGAGGGAAAAAAACTGTTGCTGCAACGGCTTATGCAGTATTGTCTAATGGAGCTTTAATTTGTTAGTCAAGTATGTCTAAATCTGCTAGTCCATTTAACACTCCGCTTCCCCCAGACTGGCAATGCTGCTCTCCAAGGGTGTCTCCGCTGCTCCTCCATCCAGAGTGGAGACACTCTAAGACAGGAAGTGTGTTACTGGCTCGTTGGATGGAGGAGCAACACAGACAGCCTTGGACAGCAGCATTGTCAGTCTGGGGTGTGGGAGATAATGATAGATGGACTAACAAATTTAGATGGATTTGACTAACAAATTCAAGCTGAACTTCAGCTCACACTTTTTAAGCCGTTACAGCAACAGTTTTCTTCCTTTTGGGATAAAGGTTTTATATGAACGAATAAAAGCTGTTCATGGTAAGCACCCCTTTTCAGTGGTAAATGGTTTATCCCAACCCTCTAACAGCCTCTTTTCCTGAACAGCCGGACAATATTTTTTAGTTCTAGCCATCCTCTAAACCACATGTACATTCGTTCTGTGCTAGTGGCGACTAAACAGATGTCATCGGGCTATTTTCTCAGCGGGTTCAATTTCTTTCATTCATACAAAGAGAGAGAATCCGGAAAATACGACATTATGTCCTCTAGATGGAGATGACGATCCTAGTAAATCAATATTTCAAATGCTCCATCTAGTGGCCATAATGCAGCATTTTCCTGATTTACTATATTTGTATGAATGAAAGACTTTCAAACTGAAGGGGAAATAGGCCAAAATCATTTGTTTTTGCCCTTACTTGCACAGAACGATTGTACATGCAGTTTTGCAGAACAGAACGATCGTAAATACACTTTGTACTATACGTTGAATATTTTTTATGTGAGTCTGGCTGTCTAAGAGAAATGTGACATTTTGATTTCAGTACACATAGGTGTGTGGTGACCTCCGTGAATGGCAGAGTCTGTACATGAGTAATTTTTCATGTCGGGAGTTTGGCCCCATCACGTCGGGAGTTTGGCCCCATCACATCGGGGGTTGGCCCCATCACATCAGAGGTCGGGCCCCATTTGCTGTCTAATGGAAATGTGACATTTCGGTTCCAGTAGACCCAGCTGTGTGGTGACCTCAATGAATGGCGGAGTCTGTACAGGAGTCAGAGGTTGGCCCCTTCATGTCAGAGGTTGGCCCCTTCATGTCAGAGGTTGGCCCCTTCACGTCAGAGGTTGGCCCCATTGGCTGTCAGATGTTGGGCCCCATCATGTCATAGGTTGGCTGTCTAAGGGAAATGTGACATTTCAGTTCCAGCAGACCCAGCTGTGTGGTGACCTCAGTGAATGGTGGAGTCTGTACAGGAGTCAGAGGTCGGCCCCTTCACGTCAGAGGTCGGCCACATTGGCTGTCTAAGGGAAATGTGACATTTCGGTTCCAGTAGACCCAGCTGTGTGGTGACCTCAGTGAATGGCGGAGTCTGTACAGGAGTCATTTTGCAGGATGTTAGAAAGTGTTTTGACAGATCTGTCACAGAGCCGGTCAGATGAGGGGAAGTTGGGTCATTCTGAATCTCGGCAATGATCCGTAGTTCCCCGGGAGATTGTCTGGATTCGGCTGGCAGGGACCCCGTGAGATATTCAACTTTTCTTTCATATTTAAAAAAAAAAAAAAAAAAGACAATGGAGAGACAATAAGCTGTGATATCAGCCGAGCTCCATCCTAGAGCCGCTGTATTCCACCTTGTGTAAGATGTGGGTGGGGAGCCAATTACATATAATGTACTCGTTTCATTACATTTCTTTAAGGAATAAAAATTCTTATTTTATGTATGTGATGATCAAAATGTATATCAGCAGCATGTGCACGGTACAGATCCCTCCACTGAAATGTATAACTCCCACCCCAAGCTTGTGAGCCCCAACCTGACTATTGCATAGCTGCCCCCTCACAGTAGTGTGATTTGTGTGTCTACCGACGTGCTGCAATGCATGGCAATGGAAAGTACATTATTCTCTATGGTAGGGTTTCTCAGTCTTTCTTTAAGTTGCAGCACCCTTTAAATGTATGCAAAATCTCGCAAAAATCATGGGGTCCTGAGCCTGAGAGAATGCACACAACTGTATTGGTGAAATTAACTTCACGTCAGAGGTCCCCCCGCTTTACATGAAGAGGTTCTTCTTTTATGTCGGAGGTTGGCCCCTTCACGTCGGAGGTTGGCCCCATCTCTTCAGTCTATCATGAATGCTGCTGCCAGACTCATCCACCTTGCTAACCGTTCCGTATCTGCCATCCCTCTCTGCCAATCCCTTTACTGGCTTCCCATCATCCAATGAATAAAATTCAAAACATTAACAATAACATATAAAGCCATTTATAACTCCGCCCCAAATTACATCACCAATCTTGTCTCCAAATATCACCCTAACCGTCCTCTCCGCTCCTCCCATGACCTCCTGCTCTCTAGTTCCATTGTCTCCTCCTCCCATGAACGTCTCCAGGACTTCTCCAGAGCTTCCCCAAGCCTCTGGAACTCTCTACCCCAATCTATCAGACTATCGCCTACTCTGGCCACTTTTAGGCGATCTCTGATCTCTTCAGGGAAGCCTATCCTACCTTCAGCTAATAATGGAATCTTCCATTCCTCCTACCAGTCCATCCCCCACAGTTATTACCTTTTGTACCACCAGCCTCTCCCTCTTAGATTGTAAGCTCCAAGGAGCAGGGCCCTCCTATCCCTCTTGTATTGAACTGTAATGTTGCTGTATTGTCTCCCGTTATATTGTAAAGTGCTGAGCAAACTGTTGGCGCTATATAAATCCTGTATAATAATAATCTTTTCTTCTCCCATTGGCCACAGTCTGGCCCCCTAAAGTCTGAAGGACAGTAAACTGGCCCTTTTTGTTTAGAGAGATTGGAGACCTCTGTTATAAATTAAGAACAATATAACTGGAGAGCATAGAAAAAATAAAAGTGCAGCGCTAAAAAAAATTATAAAATATGATCATTTGTCCTGTGTGAAAAATTCGCAATAAGTAATCATGAATAAATAATGACCAATATCTTAAAAATAAAGGTGACAGTCTGTGCAGATATTAATTCTCTGTAAGAATCCAGTGGTGGTGCTCCGAATAGTGTAGTAAAATTACACACTCACCAGGTGCGTAATGTAAGTACGCATTATATAAACCAGCAGAAGTCTCCTTTAAAGGTCTGGTCTGGGGCAGAGATAATCCTCCCTCTGGGTGGGGGGTGTTGTCTGGAGCGCACAAGGAAGTGTAAGGATCCAGCTGACCAGAGGTCCCTTTAAGAGAAGGATGGGTGCAGATGCCTGTGTCCATAGACCAGTTTACGGTCTTGGATCATACTCTCTATGGTCTTTGGATCATAGTGACCTTGGTCTCCATGGTAGGTGGATCATAGTGACTAATGAACTCCCTTCTCTGGAATCTTTAGATGGCTGGATCAAGCAGGCTTTATGGATAAATAGCTCCTTTATTTTTCTTCCATGTCACATTTTATGTTCTTCCATCTAAAAGCTTCAAATGAATGAAAAGGACCTTTTAGGGTATATCACTTCAACAACCTTGTTTATACTGGTTTCACGTGTGCAATACCTCTTGTCTTGTCTCAGCAGAGTCCATAGCTCTGGAGAGGTTGGCATTCATACAGAATGTATGTACAGGTGAAACTCGAAAAATTAGAATATCATGCAAAAGTTTATTTATTTCAGTAATGCAACTTAAAAGGTGAAACTAATATATGAGATAGACTCATTACATGCAAAGCAAGATAGTTCAAGCCGCAATTTGTCATCATTGTGATGATTATGGCTTACAGCTCATGAAAACCCCAAATCTACAATCTCAGAAAATTAGAATATTGTGAAAAGGTGCAATATTCTCGGCTCAAAGTGTCCCACTCTAATCAACCAATTAAGCCATAACACCTGCAAAGGGTTCCCGAGCCTTTAAATGGTCTCTCAGTCTGGTTCAGTAGGAATCACAATCATGGGAAAGACTGCTGACCTGACAGTTGTGCAGAAAACCATCATTGACACCCTCCATAAGGAGGGAAAGCCTCAAAAGGGAATTGCAAAAGAAGTTGGATGTTCCCAAAGTGCTGTATCAAAGCACATTAATAGAAAGTTATGTGGAAGGGAAAAGTGTGGAAGAAAAAGGTGCACAAGCAGCAGGGATGACCGCAGCCTGGAGAGGATTGTCAGGAAAAGGCCATTCAAAAGTGTTGGGGACTTTCACAAGGAGTGGACTGAGGCTGGAGTCAGTGCATCAAGAGCCACCACACACAGACGGATACTGGACATGGGCTTCAAATGTTGTATTCCTCTTGTCAAGCCGCTCCTGAACAACAAACAACGTCAGAAGTGTCTTACCTGGGCTAAAGAAAAACAGACCTGGTCTGTTGCTCAGTGGTCCAAAGTCCTCTTTTCTGATGAGAGCAACTTTGCATCTCATTTGGAAACTAATTACCCCCAGTATGGAGGAAGAATGGAGAGGCCCAAGGACCCCGAGTATGGAGGAAGAATGGAGAGGCACACACTGCAAGATGCTTGAAGTCCAGTGTGAAGTTTCCACAGTCTGCGTTGATTTGGGGAGCCATGTCATCTGCTGGTGTTGGTCCACTGTGCTTCATTAAGTCCAGGGTCAACGCAGCCGTCTACCAGGAGATTTTGGAGTACTTCATGGTTCCTTCCGCAGATGAGCTTTATGGGGATGCTGATTTCATTTTCCAGCAGGACATGGCACCTGCCCACACTGCCATAAGCACCAAAACCTGGTTCAATGACCGTGGGATTACTGTGCTTGATTGGCCAGCAAACTCACCTGACCTGAACCCCATAGAGAATCTATGGGGCATTGCCAAGAGAAAGGTGAGAGACATGAGACCGAACAATGCAGAAGAGCTGAAGGCCGCTATTGAAGCATCCTGGTCTTCCATAACACCTCAGCAGTGCCACAGGCTGATAGCTTCCATGCCACGCCGCATTGAGGCAGTAATTGCTGCAAAAGGGGCCCAAACCAAGTACTGAGTACATATGCATGCTTCTACTTTTCAGAGGTCCGATATTGTTCTATGTACAATCCTTGTTTTATTGATTGCATGGAATATTCTCATTTTCTGAGATTGTGGATTTGGGGTTTTCATGAGCTGTAAGCCATAATCATCACAATGATGACAAATCACGGCTTGAACTATCTTGCTTTGCATGTAATGAGTCTATCTCATATATTCGTTTCACATTTTAAGTTGCTTTACTGAAATAAATTAACTTTTGCACGATATTCTAATTTTTCGAGTTTCACCTGTACATGCAGTTTCACAGGAAGAATAGCTTTGCACATTTTTCTATAAATATACCCCTTTGGCTTTAATTTACACCACATTCTAGCAAAACCTTCTGGGACTCTGATGTTTGCATTGCAGGCCAACCCACCTAACATGCCACCATCGGTGATGGTGTTGAGGTGATGGCCCATACTAGGCCAGCTGCTTCCATATTAGGGTTGGTAATAGCATGTACAATTCTGCTTTTCTGGGATGGGACTGTAGTACAAAAAAAATAACAATATTTGAAAGTCCCCCCCACAGATACATGAGACCAGCTGGGACAAGACCACTTTTTTGGTTGGGAAGACTATGTGGGGAAAAAGAGTTAACATCAACTGCCCTTGGACATGCATTCTGCTGGGCACATATATGTAGAGTTTGGATGTTCCAGTTGCATTTTTAAGAAATACCCGTGTCATCGTAATTTATAACCTAAAGCTAAACCAATGTCTTCACTGGAAGACGTAATCCTACTTGGCGTATTTTGTTCCATGTTGATGTCCTTGCCACTGAACTATCCGATGGAAAAGCATCCATATGAGAACATACATGCATGGTATAAACTTCCATTAGCACCACTGATTGCATAGATCTGGGATTAACGTGTCTGCTTGGATGTCATGTTGTTCATGGATCTGGCAGGATCAGGGGGTTCAGGCTTCAGAATTTGAGTCCGGTTGCTGTGAGGTGCATTTGTAGAGCTTTAGCAGCTAAGTGCTGTGCATAAAACAGAATGTCTTTTCCATATACCTTGCATTACCTCATAGCTCATCCAGTGGAAAGACAGGGTACCCAGTCTGGCTGTGGTGGGGCTGCTGCAGGAACACATCCAGTTAACTCCTGCACTTCTGATGGTTGAATGGTAAAAACAATATGTTACATTACCTCAGCCTGGCTGGCTGGCTCTGATTAAATAAAAGATCATTTATACAGGATGGATTCAGAATGTTGCCTTTATTCAGCAAAGTGCTGTTCTTCACAGCAACCAATCAGAAGCCTTCTTTCATTGTTATAAGATATTTGCTGATTAAGCAACTTGTCTGGGCTGCCTGTTTTGTCTTTGTAAGCGGTCATGCTGGATGAAAAGCAACAACAAAATGGGTATGTTTTAATCTACGGATTTGTATGTTATTTATGTATAGGGACTATTGAAATCTAAAAAGATGCCATAGGATTCTGCATCTTCTTGCAGCACACTATCATTTAAAAACAAATAAGCTCCTAAGCTTCCTCAATCCCAAAAACCTTGGCTATGACCCTTTATGCTGACTATTGGGTCTTAAATTTCTTTGACTGTGGAGAACCCCAGTGCGTCCAGTCCATAGACCAGTTTACGGTCTTGAATCATACTCTCTATGGTCTTTGGACCTTGGTCTCCATGGTAGATGGATCATAGTGACTAGGGGTGTCAAGGGTCACAGGGGTCCCAATTGCGACCCAGCCTCATGCTTCAGGGGACCCGCGCTGCTCCCCTGTATACATGGGCAGCACAGTGGCTAAATAGTTAGCACTTCTGCCTGGCAGTACTAGGGTTGTTGGTTCAAATCCCAACCACGGCACCACCTGCCTGCAGTTTGCATGTTCTCCCTGTGCCTGCGAGGGTTTCCTTTCACACTCCAAAGACATGCTGGCAGGTTAACTGGCTCGTGTCTAAATTGGCCCTAGTATGTGTGTGTATGAATGTAAGTTAGGGACCTTTTAGATTGTACACCCCTTGAGGGTTATGGACTGATGTGAATGTACAATATATATGTAAAGTGCTGCGTAAATTGACAGAACTATATAAGTACCTGAAATAAATAACAATAAATATACATGGTGTGGCAGTTATGGGCACTCTCACAGTGGGAATCAAGGTTAAAACCCAGGATTCTCAACTAAACAGGTTGAGGGGCTCCAGGCAGTTTGCTCAATGCAGAGGAAACTGGCTTTTCAGTTTCCTTATTTGTTCGTAAAGTCTGTTTTGGGACCTGGGGCCTGGAGATTTCGAAGTAATTTGGGAGGGATAAAATCTCCAATCCTGGGTCCATATTTTCTGAAACCCAGCACACTAATTGTACAGGTGTGTGCAGGGCTTTAAGTAATAACCTGACTAGGGTTCTGGGCTCTACCCCGGCCGACAGGAGGTTGTTGCCCAGGAGTCAGGAGAGCTCCACTGAGGTGAGTTGGGAGCCACAGCAGCATGGGGCTGCTAGCTGTGTGCAAGGAGCCATTTAGAAACGAGTCTGCAGGAGACAGCTGTGAGCTTGAAATGGAAGGCCAGATGGGAGTAACGTTCCTCGGGATCAGTGGGAAGGGCCGTGGTCGGGGGTCAGAAGGACTCTTCATGGATTCTTGCACCTGGACCCTGAAGCTTCTAGTTATACCTCTTAAGAGTGGCCATGGTCTCTGAATCATGGTGTGCATGGTCTCTGGATCATAATGGTGTAACCATGTTTCTCTGTGGTCTCAGAATCATAGTGGCTATGGACTTCATAATCTCTGGATCATAATGGTGTAACCATGTTTCTCTGTGGTCTCAGAATCATAGTGGCTATGGACTTCATAATCTCTGGATCATAATGGTGTAACCATGTTTCTCTATGGTCTCTGGATCATAGTGGCCATGGTCTTTATTCAGAAATGTTTTTATAACTTCATAGATTTCAAGTTGTTCATTGCAAAACACATATCTTGATTGGAATTGTGCCATTAGGTGTGTGTGATGTTTTAGGAGGGGTATAGTGTCCTCCTTGGTCCTTCCAAGGTGATCTGTTTCTATTTGATAAGAAGGGGTATCGAAGCAGAGAAGGACTCTATGAAAACCGGAATGCAGGGAGGGCAGACACTGTATTCTCCATATACGTATATGTAACAATAAATATAATTCAGAGCCTCATCTTGTCTGAAGGTAATTTTTCAAGTTTCCTTTAAAAGAGGAACTTGAGCCAGGAGAAACTATTCTCCCAATTCAATAGTGTCCAAGATATCCATGTTCTCTGGATCATAGTCTCCATGGTCTCTTTTGTCTCTGGATCATAGTGGTTTACCCATGTTTCATCAATGGTGAGCCCAAGAAGTTATTACTAGATTGTTCAAAATGCTGTAAGAAGCAACTTGGAGGTGTCCACTAGGTTAAGTTTTGTGGTGGCATTCAAACACTTTTGGCACCCACTTGGGTGACACCTCCTGCATTCCCAGGATATAAATGTCTCCACAATTGTTTAAGCCGAGATTTACTGCTCTGGAAAAATTAGGTTCTAAACATGATCCACAACTTCAGGAGTTAATACTGTTGCAGGCCTCCCAGATCTTGCTGCATCTTTGGTCTCAAAAATCCCATACAGAAAGTTGGCACATCACGTCTGCACAGTTGATTATGATGGACAGTTGTTTGCACATGGATTTTCTTTGGAGTTTTCTGCAGAAAGTTCAACATGAAAAAATCCACTCTTTGGTCAAACAGTTTGGTCAATGATCTGGAAAAATAAAAAGGAAATTTAGAGCTACAATCCTGCACATTTGCACTTCACAATATAAAAGAACTCTCTTTCCAGCTACTATAAGTCACCGGTCACACCGCTGTGATTTATAATCATGTGATTTGTGGGCAATTCCAGCGTGATTTCAGGTGCAATTTCTGAACACTTTATTGCTACTTTTATGAAGATTTTCAACGATTTCTTGCAATTTGCAGTGCGATTTCCATTATATTCTATCTATGTGAAATTGCAACAAAACTGCAGAAAAAGTAATGCAAGAACTATTTTAGAAATCGCGTAGCAAATCGCACATGTTAAGACACCGACATTCATTAGATGCGATTTCAGGTGTGATTTCAATTCGCAAATCACACCTGAAATCACACCGGTATGACCAGGCCCTAACAGAATTATGCTGAGATTTCGGGAAGTGAATTGGATCAAGAACTTTTCAGTGCCCCCCAATATATGTATTTTTTTAGTTGGCTGACCTTTGAAATAATTTCCGGAACAAACAATCTCTTGCCTATTGATGGACACGTGCTGTGGCCATTCAACCAAAGTAGTAAAAAAAAAATCAAATCTGAAAAGAATGGCCCACTGGCACAGATGCTTGCACTTGAGCAAATTCAAATTTTGCCAGGTGCCAACCATCAAATGTCAATTAGCTGTAGTGGATTTTTATTGATTACTTTGTACCAGTTGTATAAAAAGTTGCTAATTTCTCATTTTGAATGACATTTTGCAATTGATGGTGGTGCAGAGAACTAAGCAACAGAAGCACATTTTCCCCTGCCTGTTCAATGATTTAATCACTATTTCTTGGTTTGTTGTATGGTTCATATGTTTGAATGATCATGGTTCTTCTATACATTCTTGATTATAAGGTTCCTGCACTTGGTTGATCATTCAAAAAAAATGTCCACCTTATGAGGGGCTCCTGATTCCACTGATGTCTGTCTAGGGCAGCAATGGGCAAACTACGGCCCGGCGGACCTTTTAATCCAGCCCGCGGAGCTAGGCTCCCGCTAGGCTCCTCTCACAGTCCGCCCTGAAGACCGGTGTAGCATGAAAATCTGTCTCCTATGAGGATCTGTCCCCCTCGACGTATCTGCGCATGTGCCGGAGTTCGCCGATCGGCTGCTAATGCCTGAAACTGGCACATGCGCAGATACGTCGAGGGGGACAGATCCTCATAGGAGACAGATTTTCATGCTACACCGGAACGGCGCGGGAATACGGCGAGAGGAACGCGCGGAGCAAAGGTAAGTGAATTGACACAGGGGGGACTTGGGGACTTAATATGGGGGATGAATTAATATGGGGAATGAATTACTATAGGGGGGATGAATTACTATATGGGGGATGAATTACTATAGGGGGGATGAATTACTATATGGGGGATGAATTAATATGGGGAATGAATTACTATATGGGGGATGAATTACTATATGGGGGATGAATTACTATGGGGGATGAATTACTATGGGGGATGAATTACTATGGGGGATGAATTACTATATGGGGGATGAATTACTATATGGGGGATGAATTACTATATGGGGGATGAATTACTATGGGGGATGAATTACTATATGGGGGATTAATTACTATGGGGGATTAATTACTATATGGGGGATGAATTACTATATGGGGGATGAATTACTATATGGGGGATGAATTACTATGGGGGATGAATTACTATGGGGGATGAATTACTATGGGGGATGAATTACTATATGGGGGATGAATTACTATGGGGGATGAATTACTATGGGGGATGAATTACTATGTGGGGGATGAATTACTATATGGGGGATGAATTACTATGGGGGATGAATTACTACGTGGGGGATGAATTACTATGGGGAATGAATTACTATATGGGGAATGAATTACTATATGGGGGATGAATTACTATGGGGGATGAATTACTATATGGGGGATGAATTACTATGGGGGATGAATTACTATATGGGGGATGAATTACTATATGGGGGATGGATTACTATATGGGGGATGAATTACTATATGGGGGATGAATTACTATGGGGGATGAATTACTATATGGGGGATGAATTACTATATGGGGGATGAATTACTATATGTGGGATGAATTACTATATGGGGGATTAATTACTATGCTTACTATGGGGGAATATTACTATACTTACTATGGATGACGCATACACATCATTCATCTACTCTTGGTCCGGCCCCCCGGTCCAATATATGAACCCATTGCGGCCCTCAAGTCAAAAAGTTTGCCCACCCCTGGTCTAGGGAGCAGATTATTTGGAATATTGTTTGGCCAGGACTTTTTCAATTTAATTTTTCAAGTTTCTTTTAAAAGAGGAACTTGAGCTAGGAGGTACTATCCTCCCAAATCAATAGTGTCCAAGATCTCCATGTTCTCTGGATCATAGTCTCCATGGTCTCTGTTGTCTCTGGATCATAGTGGTTTACCCATGTTTCATCAATGGTGATCCCAAGAAGTTATTACTAGTACGTTCAAAATGCTGTAAGAAGCAACTTGGAGGTGTCCACTAGGTTGAGTTTTGTGGTGGCATTCAAACACTTTGGCACCCACTTGGTTGACACCTCCTGCATTCCCAGGATATGAATGTCTCCACAATTGTTTAAGTTGTACTGATATGAAGAGAAACCTGCCAATAAAAAACATTGCAAGGTAGTTGGATCATGCCCAATTGCCCTACCCATGGGCCCTCTATATCTTGCTTCCTGTTTGCCTAATCTGACCATAGAAATTATGGTGGTTCGTTGAGACCTCGCCCATTTTCATAGAAGCTCAGAATCCTTGGTGATCTCAAAATCGGGGCTTTCCCACCTAGAGAGGAAAGGTTGGAAGTAAGGATGAGCTAAGATTCTACGTTTGGGCCAAACCAGCAGAAATCTATCACGTCAGCAGGCCACTGTACCTATTAGCTGTGGCCATGAAATTCACCATCCCAGGGCTGCATGTAACAAAGGGTGCGGAGATGCTGGAGACATAATTTACCCAGCAAGGCCATTTTTGGCATTAGCATTGTTCACATATTGGCTGTATGGGCATATTAGGTCAATGATAGCACCAGCATCCTTGCCCCTTTGATACATGCTACAGCTGGAGAGGGAATTCCATGGCCACACTAATTGGGAATTTCATGGCCACAGTGGCCTGTTGTCATGTGACCATTTCCCTCCGGTTCAGGCCGAAGTGAGTTCAGCCAGAATCTTAGCTCATCACCCGTTGGAAGGTATACCATGATATGCATTTTACAGTTTTGCCACTATAGCAAAGAACTGCAAATCTATAGTTGTATAGTGAATGTGATAAATGAAAAATAAAATGGACTGACTAACAAGGGTAAGATTTGAAAATCATGCCAAATAGAACACGAAAAAAGTCCTGAAAAAACAGTTACCTAATTTATTTGTACTACATGTCAAAGAAATATTTTACTTACATATTTGAAACCTTCATGAAAATTCATTAATTCTTGTACATATTAGTAATAAATATTTATGACCATTGGATCACGTTTTGCAACCAAAATGGGCCATTTTCTTTCCCAGTGTAAACAAAAGGCACTTGGAACAATCTGAAAGTCTTAAACGTCTGAAAGTTAAACTTTCACACACAATGCTTAAAGTGTTACTAGACCCACAACAGTCCAATCAGTCTGTATATGCAGTAAAGCATGCTTGTTATACTCACTGTGGAACCTGAGGGGTTAATCCTCTGCACTGTGTAAAAATGCTATTTGATCCTGTCTTCTCTGATCCTCCCCTTCCAGTGTCCCCCTCTTATCTCCTAATGAGACACATCGTCTGGAGTCACTCTGCACATGCTCAGTTTGTCGTTTATTGCTAGAGAGGTTTTTTATTTTCTTGGGAGAGTGCATGTGATCAGTATAGGGCCAATCGGCACTATCCAGACAGAGTTCAGGGGTTCTGCATCCTCCTGTTGCAGAAAGAAAACTCCTCCTACAAGCTTTAACCAGTGCTCAGCTGGACACTGATAGAAGTCACAAGACTGCTATATACTGCTGATGAGAAAAGGTATTTAGCAGTTTATATTTACTAAAACAATTGCATTTCCATGTTCTGTGTACTGTGGGAGACCAGCTATAGTGAATGCGGGGTCCAGGGAGACCAGATATAGTGAATGCAGGGTCCAGGTAGACCGGATATAGTGAATGCAGGGTCCGGGGAGACCGGATATAGTGAATGCAGGGTCCGGGGAGACCGGATATAGTGAATGCAGGGTCCGGGGAGACCGGATATAGTGCATGCAGGGTCCGGGGAGAGCGGATGTAGTGCATGCAGGGTCCGGGGAGAGCGGATGTAGTGAATGCAGGGTCCGGGGAGAGCGGATGTAGTGAATGCAGGGTCCGGGGAGAGCGGATGTAGTGAATGCAGGGTCCGGGGAGAGCGGATGTAGTGAATGCAGGGTCCGGGGAGAGCGTATATAGTGAATGCAGGGTCCGGGGAGAGCAGATATAGTGAATGCAGGGTCCGGGGAGAGCGGATATAGTGAATGCAGGGTCCGGGGAGAGCGGATATAGTGAATGCAGGGTCCGGGGAGAGCGGATATAGTGAATGCAGGGTCCGGGGAGAGCGGATATAGTGAATGCAGGGCCCGGGGAGACCAGATATAGTGAATGCAGGGTCCGGGGAGACCGGATATAGTGAATGCAGGGTCCGGGGAGACCGGATATAGTGAATGCAGGGTCTGGGGAGACCGGATATAGTGAATGCAGGGTTCGGGGAGACCGGATATAGTGAATGCAGGGTCCGGGGTTTAGTAACACTTAAAAAAAAAAAAAAAAAAAATGTACCTGAGTGATCTCTCTGCATGGTTCAAATGTGAACACCTCTAGGTGTTTGCACCTATCTTTAGTTCTCTTCACACCAAACATGGTGCTTAGTATATGTAAATACCAATTTCCACTTGATAAAGCGGAACAAAAATAACAAGAACACAGTGAATAGCCCAATAAAGGATAAAAAACACAAAACCTGCTTTTGCCGCAATGCTCACCGCCATGAGTCTGCTGCTTTTCATTTCACTTTGCAGTCACAGGCTAGGGAGATCGGAAAGTTTCATTAGAATGGTGAGATCTTCATTCTCATTTCCTCTGCAGAGTGTGAACCCAGAGGCGCTCATCTCTGAACACTACCTAAGCAGATGAAGGGTTTGACAGCTCTAAATGTGGCAGAGTGCAGGGGAGAGATTACGACCTAGTAGACCTCTGATGTCACCTGCACCTACATGGCGTACTTGTCAGCTGTCTTGTGATGGCAATAAAGTTAACATGTAAATTTATGATTGGACAGCACATGTTGGGTATTACTGCACACACTGCAGTGAAAAATAACTTTTACTTTACTTTTTAACTCTTGTTTACACTTGCTAGCGGTATGATTATGTCAGTATTTCTGTGCTGAAAGCGGTACATTTTTTTTTTTGCATGGAAATATGTCGTTTTTTTATTGTAGGCTGTAATTTTTAGGAATAACTCACTGAAATCTGTCCGAACAAGAGTCTAGTAAACATCCCGGGTATGATAAAACTTGAAACCCGAAATCATAAATTAAAACATAATAATCATAAAAAATAATATAATAATGTAATTCAATAATATAATCAAACCAAAACACTGAAATTTGAACTATAGCACCAAGTTCGCACATCGCTGAGCAAAGTCGCAAAATCGTTTTCAGTGTCTGATGACGAATTTCCCCCACGAATCATTATCACTCAATTCTGCAAGTGGTTCTGATTTACTATCGCTGTTCTCTAGCCGGTCTAAAACCGCGTCTGACCTAAAGGGACGCTTTTTGGACGCCATGGACGTTTCTCAGTTTCCAGGCAAAAAGAACAGTCAAAATGCAGGCAGGGCGCCGGACAAAGCACTCGGGACAAAATGTATGTGAAATACTTTGAACCAGTAATGTGTTTTTAGTATATTAGTGAATGTCACTTTTTAAAATTTTTAAATTTCCCACCGGTTTCGTCCCCCGTACGTCTCGACGCTCGCAGGGACCGGAACCTGGAAGACGGATGCCGGCATCGGCCGGAGGAGATGGCCGGGGACACGTCGCGGGAGCGCAGGATAAGGTAAGTGCTGCAGGGAATATAGTTAGGTCCTTATATATTTGGACACAGGCACAATTTTAGATTTTTTCAGGTATTTACCAAAACATATTCAAGCTATAGTTCTATAATGCATATGGGCTGAAAGTGCTCACTCTCAGGTTTAATTTGAGGGTATGTACATCCGAATTGGAGGAAGGGTTTAGGAATTATAGCTCTTAAAAATAGCCATCCCCCCTTTTTCAAGAGACCAAAAGTAATCGGACAATTAAATATAATCATAAATAAAATGTTGATTTGTAGTAATTTGTTGAGAATCCTTTACTGGCAATGACTGCCTGAAGTCTGGAACCCATGGACATTACCACAGACTGGGTTTCCTCCTTTTTGATGCTTTGCCAGGCTCTAACTGCAGTTGTCTTCAGTTGTTCTTGGTTTGTGGGTCTTTCTGCCTTTAGTTTTGCCTTCAGCCAGTGAAATGCATGCTCAATGGTGTTGAGATCAGGTGATTGACTCAGCCATTGCAGAATATTCCACTTCTTTTCCTTCAACAGCTCCTAAGTTGCTTTTGCAGTGTGTTGGATTATTGTCCTTCTGTACTGTGAAGGACCGTCCAATCAACTTTGCTGCATTTGGCTGAATCTGGGATCACTATATACAGTTGCAAGAAAAGGTATGTGAACTCCTTGGGATTACGTGGAGTTTTGCATGAATTGGGCATAAAATGTGCTCTGAACGTCATCTAAGTCACAACAATAGAAGAACACAGTCTGCTGAACATAATACTACACAAACATTAGATGTTGCCATGGTTTAATTGCACATAACATGTAAATATTCACAGTGCAGGGAGGAAAAAGTATGTGAGGCCCTAGCTTAATGACTTCTCCCAGAGCTAATTGGAGCCAGGAGTGAGCCAACCTTGACTCCAATCAGTGTGATGATATTGGATGTGTTGCTGACAGCTGTCCTGCCCTTGAAAAACACACACCTGTTTTGGGTTTACTGGTTTCAAGAAGCACTGTCTGATGTGAACCATGCCTCGCAGAAAAGAGCTCTCAGAAGACCTACGATCAAGAATTGTTGACTTGCATGAAGCTGGAAAGGGTTACAAAAGTATCTCCAAAAGCCTTGATGTTCATGTGTCCACGGTAAGACAGACTGTCTACAAATGGAGAAAGTTTAGCACTGTTGCTACTCTCCCTAGGCGTGGTCGTCCTGTAAAAATGACTGCAAGAGCACAGCGCAGAATGCTGCATGAGGTAAAGAAGAATCCCAGAGTGTCAGCTAAAGACCTACAGAAATCTCTGGCACATGCTAACATTTTTGTTGACACATCTACAATAAGGAAAACATTAAACAAGAATGGAGTACATGGGAGGACACCACGGAGGAAGCCATTGCTGTCCAAAAAGAATATTGCAGCACGTTTGAAGTTTGCAAAAGAGCACCTGGATGTTCCACAGCACTACTGGCAAAATATACTGTGGACAGATGAAACCAAGATTGAGTTGTTTGGGAAGAACACACAACACTATGTGTGGAGAAAAAAAGGCACAGCACACCAACATCAAAACCTCATCCCCACTGTAAAACATGGCAGAGGGAGCATCATGGTTTGGGGCTGCTTTGCTGCCTCAGGGCCTGGACGGATTGTTGTCATTGATGGGAAAATGAATTTCAGAGTTTATCAAGACATTTTGCAGGAAAACATACGACCATCTGTCCGCCAACTGAAGCTCCGCAGAGGATGGGTGATGCAACAGGACAATGACCCAAAGCATACAAGTAATTCAACAAACAATGGCTGCAACAGCACAGAATACGCCTTCTGGAGTGGGGCAGTCAGAGTCCTGACCTCAACCCGATTGAAATGCTGTGGCATGACCTTAAGAGAGCGATTCACACCAGACATCCGAAGAATATTGCTACACTGAAACAGTTTTGTGAAGAGGAGTGCTCCAAAATTACTCCAGATCGCTGTGCAGGTCTGATCTGCAACTACAGGAAACATTTGGTTGAGGTTATTGCTGCCAAAGGAGGGTCAACCAGTTATTAATTCCAAAGGTTCACATACTTTTTCCTTCCTGCACTGTGAATGTTTACATGTTATGTGCAATTAAACCATGGCAACATCTAATGTTTGTGTAGTATTATGTTCAGCAGACTGTGTTCTTCTATTGTTGTGACTTAGATGACGTTCAGAGCACATTTTATGCCCAATTCATGCAAAACCCCACGTAATCCCAAGGGGTTCACATACTTTTTCTTGCAACTGTATCTGTAAACACTGCAGAATTAATCCGGCTGCTTCTGTCTTCTGTCACATCATCAATAACCACCAATGACCCAGTGCCACTGGAGGCCATGCATGCCCATGCCATCACACTGGCTCCACCATGTTTTACAGATGACGTTGTGTGCTTTGGATTATGAACTGGTCCAAACCTTCTCCACACTTTTTCTTCCCGTCATTCTGGTACAGATTAATCTTAGTTTCATCCATCCAAAGAATGCTTTTCCAGAACTGGTCTGGCTTTTTTAGATGTTTTTGGTAAAGTCTAATCTGGCTTTTCTATTCTTCAGGCTTATGAATGGTTTGCACCTTGTGGTGAACCCTCTGTATTTGCTCTCGTAAAGTCTTCTCTTGATTGTAGACTTTAACAATGATACGCCCAGCTCCTGGAGAGTGTCCTTCACTTGTCTGGATATTGTGAATGGGTTTTTCTTTACCATAGAGAGGATCCTGCGATCATCCATCACTGTTGTCTTCCGTGGACATCCATGCCTTTTTATGTTGCTGAGCTCACCAGTGCGTTCTTCTTTCCTCAGTATGTACCAAACTGTTGATTTTGCCACTCCTAATGTTGCTATTTCTCTGATGGGTGTTTTTTGTTTTTGAAGCCTTACAATGGCCTGTTTCACTTGCATGGACAGCTCCTTTGAACGCCTGATGTAGGTTCCCAGCAATAGATTCCAAATGCAAATACCACACTTAGAATCAACTCCAGACCTTTTACCTGCTTAATTGCTGAAGAAATAATGGAGTAGCCCTAACCTGGCCATGAAACAGCTTTTGATTCAACTGCCCAATTAACTTTTGGTCCCTTGAAAAAGGGGGAGTGGCTACTTTTAAGAGCTGTATTCCTAAACCCTTCCTGTAATTTGTATGTACATACCCTCAAATTAAACCTGAGAGTGTGCACTTTGAGCCCATATCCATTATATAACTATAGCTTGAACATGTTTTGGTGAATACTTGAAAAAAAAACTAAAATTGTGCCTGCGTCCAAATATATATGGTTCTAACTGTGTATAGTGCCTTGAAAAAGTATTCATACCCCTTGAAATTTTCCACATTTTGTCATGTTACCACCAAAAACGTAAATGCCGTTATTGGGATTTTATGTGATAGACCAAAACAAAGTGGCACATAATTGTGAAGTGGAAGGAAAATGATAAATGGTTTTCAACATATTTTACAAATATGTGAAAAGTGTAGCGTGCATTTGTATTCAGCCCCCTTTACTCTGATACCCCTAACTAAAATACAGTGGAACCAATTGCCTTCAGACGTCACCTAATTAGTAAATAGAGTCCACCTGTGTGTAATTTAATAGAGCTGTTCGGTGAAGCCCTCAGTGGTTTGTTGGAGAACATTAGTGAACAAACAGTATCTTGAAGGCCAAGGAACACACCAGACAGGTCAGGGATAAAGTTGTGGAGAAGTTTAAAACAGAATTAGGTTATAAAAAAATATCACAGGCTTTGAACATCTCATGGAGCACTGTTCAATCCATCATCTGAAAATGGAAAGAAGGTGGCACAACTGCAAGCCTACCAAGACATGGCTGTCCACCTAAACTGACAGGCCGGGCAAGGAGAGCATTCATCAGAGAAGCAGCCAGGAGGCCCATGGGAACTCTGGAGGAAATGCAAAGATCCACAGCTCAGGTGGGAGAATCTGTCCACAGGACAACTATTAGTTGTGCACTCCACAAATCTGGCCTTTATGGAAGAGTGGCAAAAAGAGAGCCATTGTTGAAAGAAAGCCATCAGAACAACGTTTTCAGTTTGTGAGAAGCCATGTGGGGGACACATCAAACATGGAAGAAGGTCAGATGAGAACAAAGATGAACTTTTTGGCCCTAAAGCAAAACAATATGTCTGGCTGAAAATAACACTGCACATCACCCTGAATACACCATCCCTACTGTGAAACATGGTGGTGGCAGCATCGTGTTGTAGGGATGCTTTCCTTCAGCAGGCACAGGTAAGCTGGTCAGAGTTGATGGGAAGATGGATGGAGCCAAATACAGGGCAATCTTAGAAGAAACCTGTTCGAGTCTGCAAAAGTCCTGAGATCGGGGCGGACGTTCACCACCTAGCAGGACAACGACCCAAAACATCCCGCCAGAGCTACAATGGAATAGTTTATATCAAAGCATATTCATGTTAGAATGGCCCAGTCACAGTCCAGACCAAAATCCAATGGAGAATCTGTGGCAAGACCTTGAAAATTGCTGTTCACAGACGCTCTCCATCCAATCTGACAAAGCGTGAGCAATTCTGCAAAGAAGAACGGGCAGAAATGTCCCTCTCTAGAAAAGCTGGAAGAGACGTCCCCAAAAAGACTTGCAGCTGGAATTTCAGCCAAAGGGGGGCCAACAAAGTATTGACTCCAGGGGGCCGAATACAAATGCCGCCACACTCTTCACAGATTTATTTTTAAAAAATGTTGAAAACCATTTCTCATTTTCCTTCCACTTCACAATTATGAGCCTCGTTGTGTTGGTCTATCACATAAAATCCCAAAAAACATTGACTGTTTTGGTTGTAACACGACAAAATGTGGAAAATTTCAAGGGGTATGAATATAGTTTTGGGGGTTTAAGGTGCCTTTTAATGTAAAAAAAAAAAGCATTTATAAATGTATACAAAATGAAAAAAGGCATTTTGGTGGTCGGTGCTGTTGGAAATGTGTAGTATACTTTAATGGCGTGAGGTAAGCTGTCCTAAAACAGAACTTGCAACACCTTTTCCTAAAGCACAATCTGCCAACAAACTCATATGACGGCGTGTTGGAAGATGACATCTCAGAATGAAGATTGACGATGATGTCTCATTTTATAAAATTGGCAGATAAATTGCCTGATTTCACCCTATATATAGCATTGCTGGAGGATACTGACAACAACTCTTCACTCACTGCCATGCTGCGGTATGTAACAGGAGCACAGAATTCGTCATTCCAGAATAATATATTAGATGCTTCCAGTCAGAAAAGCAAATCTAGGACTCAAAAGCAATTGGAGTTTGACTGTATGTATATACCTGACGTTTAGGTTTACCATAGGTTGGTAAGTTGAAGTGTTGGATGGTCCAGACATATTTTTTTGGGACTTGTACACTTATGGGTGTATTTAACCCCTTCCAGTCCGGACACTTTCACCCCCTTCCTGTCCAGGCCAACTTTCAGCTTTCAGCGCTGTCGCACTTTGACAATTGTGCGGTCATGCAACACTGTACCCATATGAATTTTTTAGCATTTTTTTGAGACCGATTAAAACTTTATTTTGGTGGTATTTATTCACCACTGGGATTTGTTGTTTTTTTTTTTGCTATATAATTGAAAAAGTCCAAAAATTTTGAAAAAAAAAGTGTTTTTCTTATAACATATTTGCCAATAAATAATCGTTCTTCATAAATATTGGCCAAAATGTATTCAGTTATCTTTTTAGTAAAAATATAAAATAACCCAAATTTTTTTTAAATACCATCACCCTAGCAGTGATGACACTGTACTATTTGTGGGCGGTGATTTTTTTTTTTTTTTTACACTGATTGCTTTTACACCCATAAAGGCTGTCAAAGCAGTCATTTCTCCTCTCTGGCTGCATTCTTGCAGCCATTGAGAAATACTGTGTGAGCTGTGATTGGTCACAGCTTGTCACATGGTACAAGGCTGTTGTGAATAGCCTTGTAGCATGTGACCTCTGTGATCATTCACAGATTTCACATGTAGTAAGCAAAGATGTCAGGAAGTGAGATCTTGCTTACTACTATTCATGTGATCACTGATTGGCCAATCGGTGATCACATGATCGGGACCTCACACAGAGGTCCCATACAGCGATTGGGGTTCCGCTCACAGGACACGGCGGGCACTGGATCGCGGTGCCGCTCGCTCCCAGGAAGTGCGCACAGGCTAAAATGACAGGCACCGTTTATGAACTGCAACCCACTTCTGCGCTGCTCCCGTCCGGCCGTTTATATACATGAGCCGGACAGGAAGTGGTTTAAAAAAAAA
The DNA here is from genome assembly GCF_062004578.1 of Staurois parvus. Lineage (NCBI taxonomy): Eukaryota > Metazoa > Chordata > Amphibia > Anura > Ranidae > Staurois > Staurois parvus. The sequence goes on from NW_028318641.1 coordinate 2,281,103, forward strand.
TTGCAGGGATGGTTGTCCTGCGTACTTTTTGTTCTGTGTGAATGCGAAATCGAATGTTATGAGGCTATTTTCTCTCCAGGTCGAATGTTCTTCATTCATAAGAATAGCATGGTTCAGGAAAATACTGCATTTTGGCCACTAGATGATCACAGGAAATATTTATTTTCTATGAATATCCACTCTTTTTGGAATATGTTAGACATCTAACTGGCTGTTAAGTGTTCCCTTTTTTTTTTTAATAAACTAGTAGAAGCTTTTTACCTTCAAGGAGTCCTTTGAAGCATTTTAGGTCTCAGAGAATTCCCGATAAAATGAATATACAGGCGTACCTTGGTTTACGAATTTAATGCGTTCTGCGGGACTTTTCGTATTGCGAATAATTTGTAAACCGAAATGTTGTTTTTCATAGGAATGCATTGAAGACCAATTAATCTGTTCTGGAGGTCAGAAAAAAGGAAGTCTTTTATCTGCTCAAAACTCTTTATTAAAAGTGCACTTTAAAGGCATAAATACTGTACAGAGACATGATGAAAAATGTAATTTGTAAATGCAATGAAAACCAATTAATCCATTCGTATTGCGAAAAAAATTTGTAAACCGATTTTCATTCGTAAACCGAAAATTACGTTTACTGAGGCGTTTGTAAACCGAGGTACGCCTCCTACCTGCAGCTGGCAGTACATTGGTGTTATAGGTAAGTTATTTTAAAACAGCAGTATAAATGTATGCAGTGACATGGCGGGTGGGCCTTAACGCCCTGCCGCTCTTTATTTCTGTAGTCGTCTTAATCTAGGGAGAACTATGAGCCAATCGCAGGGCTGCATAATCTGGTGCCCATCCTCCTAGCCTCGGACGCCATTTTTAAAGTGCCAGTTCCTCCCTGTGTAATGCAGTTTAATAAATGTGACATGCCAAGATTATTTGACACCCAGGAGAGATTATTAACACCCACCTGCAGTATAGTTACATAGTTAGTCTGGCTGAAAAAAGACAAAAGTCCATCCAGTTCAACCAGAGAAAAAAAAGGTTATCCTACACCCACAGTTGATCCAGAGAAAGGCAAAAAATCCCAGCAAAGCATGATCCAATTTGCTCCTGCAGGGGAATAATTCCTTCCTGATCTCCCGAGAGGCAATCAGATATTCCTTGGATCAACTTTACCTATAAATGTTATATTCTGTGTATCCAAGAAAGAATCCAGGACTTTTTTGAAGCAATCCGCTGAGCTGGCCACAACCAACTCTTGAGGGAGTCTATTAAATATTTTCACAGCTCTATAGAACAAACTTATTTCCAGAAATAATCTTGAAATTAAATAAAATGTAAAAATTGAAAGGGGTTCCCTGAAATTATTTGGTCACTAGGGATGAGTTGGGTTTGGTCCGAAATCCAGTTTGCCAGAATCTATGGGAAACTGCCACATTATCGCATCCCCTCTGGCCCTATCAGCTGTGGCTGGGGCATCCCCCTTCTTGCAGCTGCATGTACACCAAGAACGGGGATGTTCTTGACATCGTTCCCTAGTATGGCCAATGACGTCAAGAACATCTCCATCTCACCTTGGCTGCAGCTGATTGGGATGGCAGGGATGCTGTCATGTGGCAGCTTCCCATGGGTCCTGCCAACCTGGTTTTCGGATTGAACCCAACTTCTCCCTAGTGGTAAGTGTAGATGTAACCCACTACATTGCAAGGGGCAATTTTCCACTAACTACCAATATAATAGGTTACTTCTACACTGACCACTAGGGCTAAGCTGGGTTTGGTCTGAATTCGTGAAAAGCCATCCCCAATAATGTGGAGCTGGAGAAGCTTGTGACATCATTGAACAAATATGGCCTCATGGACAATTTTTACTCTTTGGTATTGACCTAGTATGGCCATATTATGGAATAATTCCTCAAGTATCCCATCCCCTTGGTGTGCGTGCATCTGTGGATCGGTGAATGCCCCATCCACAGCTGATCGAGTCAGCGGGGATGCAATTATGTGAATTCTTTCCCTGGGTTCTGCCACAATGGGTTTGGGCTGAACCCAGGTCATCCCTACTGGTCTTTGTAGTCGTAACCCATTGCAATTCAGGGGGGCAATTTCCACTAACTACCAATGTAATGGGTTACTTCTACACCAGTGGTGTCAAACTCACTTTCATTGTGGACCGCATCAGCATGATGGTTGCCCTCAGAGGGCTGGTTGTATCTGTAAAACTAGTATCCAGAGACCACCCCCCCCCCCCCATCCCAATACATCAGATGTTAAGAACTACCCCCACTGTCAGAAGTCAATAGCCGCCCACCCTCCTTTACATCACAGTGCGCCCCCTTTTATTTTGCTGCTGCTGGGAAGAAGCTGGGGGTGAAGCTGGAAACAGAAAGCACATGGTCTGGAGGAGGACCAGAGGAGGGCTGGGGTCAGCTGCTACAGTCTGCTGAATGCTGAGACCAGGGGAGGCAGACATGGGGTGCTGCTACTGCTGCATGGAGAAGCGCAGGATCTGGCGGAGGAGTTCTGTCCTCCTCTCTTCTGCCAATTGCTGAGATGGGGGGGGGGGCAGAGATGAGCCTTTCTGCCATTACACAGAGAAGTGTAGGATTTGGTGAAGGAGTTCTGTCCTCCTCTGCCGACTGCTGAGACAGGATGGGGGCGGAGTTGAGGGGAGTGATGCAGCTGCAGGAGAGGTACGAGGCCCACATGAAATGGCCTGGTGGGACGGATTTGGCCCACAAGCCTTGTGTTTGACACATGTTCTACACTGACCACTAAGGATGAGCTGAGTTTGGTCCAAACCCAGTTTTGCAGAACTTGTGGAAAGCCATCACTCTCCATCCCAATCAGCTGCAGCTGGGGCCATAGTGGCTTGTGACATCATTGGCTGAATATGCCCATACGGCCATATTTAATAAATGTTGACCTAATATGGCCATAGTATGGAATGATGCCACATGCATCTCACCCCTTAGTCTGTGTGCAGATGTGGGTCGGGGAATGCCTCAGCTGGCTGTGCAGATGGGGATACAATCATGTGAAGGCTTCCCATGGGTTCTGCAAAAGTGGACTTGGACCAAATCCAGCTTATCCCTAATGGTCAGCGTAGAAGTAACGCATTACATTGAGAACTTGGTAGAAAATTGCCCCTTGCATTGGTGGTCAGTATAGGTGGGAGATCAATTTACTACTGCTTAAGGAACTCCCTTGCAACCTTTAGAGTGTCATAATAAATGCAATATGGACTTAAAACAGAGAAGAGCCCATTCACACTTGTGCGACTTTGCGGTCCAAAGTCGCATGCCAAGTCTCACCCCATGTTTCCCAATGAGTATTGAAGTCACAACGACTTCAAAGTAGTTCCAACTTTTATGCGAGTTGAGAGCCATAGACTTCAATGTAAACCCTCCAAAGTTGTATGAAAGTCGCACCTGAATGGTGTACATGCGACTTGTGTGCGACTTTGTGCAGCACAAATAATGATCATTGATCAAAGTCACATCAAGTCGCACTGTAAAGTCGCAATGAAAATCACACGATTTATGAAGTCGCTCAAGTATGAATGGAGCCTTAAGATTGCAGCACAGTTTGTTTGAATACCTGGGATGTGGCTTGCAGCCGGGTTTAGACTTCCATCAAAGCGGAGGCTAGTTTTATTACCACAGATGTTCCATAACATCACCTAGCTCCTAATTACACAGATCCTTCAAGCTCTTGCTAGCAGGGACTAAATGACACCAAAGATTTGTAGCGCAATAAATATATTTTCCTTTTTCATTCTGAAAGCTCAGCTGTGCTTTTCAGACAAAGGAAATCATCCCACAAAGATGACATAGACATTATTTTAAAATAAGCCTGTTTACCCACATGGAAGAAAAATATATTTGAAAAATATTCTTCCCAAATATATTGCCATATATTTGAAATGCTACAATTTTGGCTATATTCAATGTATTTAAAAAAAAATAAATAAATATATATATATATATATATATATATATATATATATATATATATATATCGTGTTGAAATACAACATTTACAAACAATTACAAAATATATGCAAAATATTTTTAAGATTACTTTGTTAAAAAATTTGAAGAATATATTTAACAAATATATATTTTAAAAAAACATTTTTTTTAAATATATTCTTCAGGTTTTTCTTAACATATAAAAAAGTCATTTTAACATATACTTTTACATATATTTGTAAATGCATTCCAAAAATGTAGACTTGTATTTTTAAAGACATACAGTATATATGAAATGTATTTTTTTTAAATATTTGTCATCTATTTTGTAATAAAAATGCATTTCAACATGCAGTATGTATGTATGTGTATATGTATGTGTGTGTGTGTGTGTGTGTGTGTGTGTATATATATATATATATATATATATATATATATATATATATATATATATATATATATAGCATATGGCCAAAATTGTAGCATTTCAAATATATGGCAATATATTTGGGAAGAATATTTTTCAAATATATTTCAAATAATATTTTCATCCACATGGGTAAGGAATCTTGAGGATACTGGTTGCTTGTTTGTTATGCTGACCCACTGGGTTCAGTACCTACATTCACACATTCACTAACCCAAATCAAGAGTGCAGATCAGAAAAGTCAGAGAAATGTCAGAAGTCCTTTTATCTACTTTTTTAAAGACTGATCCTTTCTTCTCTGTTCCTCCCCTTTGTCAAGTGACCACCACTTATCTTGAGACTGAACCGTAGGCATTCACGTGCTTAGTTTGGTGTGTGTTGCTAGAGAGGATTTTTTTTTTCTCTTGGGAGAGTGCGTGTGATGAGCACAGGGACAATCAGCGTAGTCCACACAGAGGTCAGAAGATTTTCATCCTCCTAGAGCAGAAAGAAAACTCCTTCTACAAACTTTAGCTAGTGCTCTGCTGGACACTGATAGAAGTCACAAGACTGCTACAGTTAGGTCAATATAGATTTGGACACAGGCACAATTTTGTTTTTTTTCAGGTATTTACCAAAACATATTCAAGCTATAGTTATATAATGGATATGGGCTGAAAGTGCACAATCACAGGTTTATTTTGAGGGCATGTACATCCAAATTGGAGGAAGGGTTTAGGAATTACAGCTCTTAGGAGTAGCCATCTGCCTTTTTTTCAAATGTTTGTTTAAATGCAAAACATTACATTTTTGGTTCAATGGACTTAATTTGAGATGCTGCAGAAAATGTATGTGTGTTTTTGACGCATTTTCACACATTTGCCATGTCTTTTATGTGTTTTGCATTTTTAATCTGCTTGGCAACAACTTGGCCAAACCTCCCCCCCCCCCCAAGAAAGGCACCAAAATGTGCGTGCAAAAAGTACTGCAAAACTGACAACACGCAAACTGCATTGGTGTGAACCAGGCCTTAAATGCATTGAAAACCCATCAAAAATGCACTCATGCTGCATTTTGATCTGTTTTTTGTGTTACATGACCCATGGAAAACTCACCCTAAATGTGGTAAAATCACGCGTTTTCGGTGGCCATTATCAGCACTTTTTTTCCTATCGGCAAAGTGCAGACAGCACAATTTTTGACCTATATTTATTTATATCAGGTACTTATATAGCGCTGTCTATTTACGCAGCGCTTTACATATATTTTTTTTTTGTACAGTTACATCAGTCCCTAACCCTCAAGGGGCGTACAATCTAAGGTCCCTAACTTACATTCATACAGACACATACTAGGGACAATTTAGACAGGATCCTATTAACCTACCAGCATGTCTTTGGAGTGTGGGAGGAAACTGGAGTACCCGGTGGAAACCCACGCAGGCACAGGGAGAACATGCATACTCCAGGCAGGTGGTGCCGTTGTTGGGATTTGAACCAACGACCCTAGTACTGCCAGGCAGAAGTGCTAACCATTTAGCCACTGTGCTGCCTATACATTTCAGGCGCCGATACAGTGCACCCAGAAAGTATTCCCAGCGCTTATCTTTTGTCACATTTGTTATGTTAGAGCTTTATTCTAAAATGGATTAAATTCATTTTTTTCCCTCAACAGTCTACAAACAATACCCCATAATGACAACGTGAAAGTTCGTTTTGAAATCTTTGTAATTTATTAAAAATAAAAAAAAACATGTACATAAGTATTCATATCCTTTGCCATGACACTCAAAATTGAGCTCTGGTGCATCCTGTCTCCACTGGTCATCCTTGAGATGTTTCCACAAATTGATTGGAGTCCACTTGTGGGAAATTCAGTTGATTGGACATGATTAGGAAAGGCATATACAGGTGAAACTCGAAAGATTAGAATATGGTGCAAAAGTTCATTTATTTGAGTAATGCAACTTAAAAGGTGAAACTAATATATGAGATAGACTCATTACATGCAAAGCAAGATAGTTCAAGCCGTGATTTGTCATCATTGTGATGATTATGGCTTACAGCTCATGAAAACCCCAAATCCACAATCTCAGAAAATGAGAATATTGTGAAAAGGTGCAATATTCTCGGCTCAAAGTGTCCCACTCTAATCAGCTAATTAAACCATAACACCTGCAAAGGGTTCCTGAGCCTTTAAATGGTCCCTCAGTCTGGTTCAGTAGGAATCACAATCATGGGAAAGAATGCCAACCTGACAGTTGTGCAGAAAACCATCATTGACACCCTCCATAAGGAGGGAAAGCCTCAAAAGGTAATTGCAAATGAAGTTGGATGTTCCCAAAGTGCTGTATCAAAGCACATTAATAGAAAGTTATGTGGAAGGGAAAAGTGTGGAAGAAAAAGGTGCACAAGCAGCAGGGATGACCACAGCCTGGAGAGGATTGTCAGGAAAAGGCCATTCAAAAGTGTTGGGGACTTTCACAAGGAGTGGACTGAGGCTGGAGTCAGTGCATCAAGAGCCACCACACACAGACGGATCCTGGACATGGGCTTCAAATGTTGTATTCCTGGTCTGTTGCCCAGTGGTCCAAAGTCCTCTTTTATGATGAGAGCAACTTTTGCATCTCATTTGGAAACCAAGGACCCAGAGTATGGAGGAAGAATGGAGAGGCACACACTGCAAGATGCTTGAAGTCCAGTGTGAAGTTTCCATAGTCTGTGTTGATTTGGGGAGCCATGTCATCTGCTTTTGTTGGTCCACTGTGCTTCATTAAGTCCAGGGTCAACGCAGCCGTCTACCAGGAGATTTTGGAGCACTTCATGCTTCCTTCCACAAATGAGCTTTTTGGGGATGCTGACTCCATTTTCTAGCAGGACTTGGCACCTGACCACACTGCCACAAGCACCAAAACCTGGTTCAATGACCGTGGGATTACTGTGCTTGATTGGCCAGCAAACTCGCCTGACCTGAACCCCATAGAGAATCTATGGGGCATTGCCAAGAGAAAGATGAGAGACATGAGACCGAACAATGCAGAAGAGCTACTTCCATGCCACGCCGCATTGAGGCAGCAATTGCTGCAAAAGGGGCCGAAACCAAGTACTGAGTACATATGCATGCTTATACTTTTCAGAGGTCCGATATTGTTCTATGTACAATCCGTGTTTTATTGATTGCATGTAATATTCTCATTTTCTGAGATTGTGGATTAGGGGTTTTCATGAGCTGTAAGCCATAATCATCACAATGATGACAAATCACGGCTTGAACTATCTTGCTTTGCATGTAATGAGTCTATCTCGTATATTCGTTTCACCTTTTAAGTTGCATTACTGAAATAAATTAACTTTTGCACGATATTCTAATTTTTCGAGTTTCGCCTGTTCCTGTCTATAGAAGGTCCCACAGTTAACAGTGCATGTCAGAGCACAAACCAAGCTATGAAGTCCAAGGAATTGTCCGTAGACCTCTTAGAAAGGATTGTATCAAGGTACAGATCTGTGGAAGGGTACAGAAAAATTTCTGCAGCATTGAAGGTCCCGATCAGCACAGTGGTCTCCATCATCCGTAAATGGAAGAAGTTTGTAACCACCAGGCATCTTCCTAGAGTGGGCCACCTGGCCAAAATGAGCGATCAAGGGAGAAGGGCCTTAGCCAGGGAGGTGATCAAGCACCCAATGATCACTCTAAAAGAGCTCCAGCATTTCTCTGTGGAGTGAGGAGAACCTTCCAGAAGAACCATCTCTGCAGCACTCCACCAATCAGGCCTGTATGGTAGAGGGGCCAGACGGAATCCACTCCTCAGTAAAAGGCAAATGGCAGTCCTGAGGGAGACAATGAGAAACAAAACTCTTTGGTCTGATGAAACAAAGATTGAACTCTTTGGCCTGAATGCCAAGCATCATGTCTGGAGAAAACCAGGCACCGCTTACCACCTGGCCAATACCATCCCTACAGTAAAGCATGGTGGTGGCAGCATCATGCTGTGGGGATGTTTTTCAGCGGCAGGATCTGGGAGAGTAGTCGGGATCGAAGGAAAGATGAATGCAGCAATGTACAGAGACATCCTTGATGAAAACTTGTTCCAGAGTGCTCTGGACCTTAGACTGGAATGACAGTTCATCTTTCAACAGGACAACGACCCTAAGCACACAGCCCACATAACAAAGGAGTGGCTACGGGCCAACTCTGAATATCCTAGAGTGGCCCAGCCAGAGCCCAGACTTGAACCCGATTGAACATCTCTGGAGAGATCTGAAAATGGCTGTGCACCGACGCTCCCCATCCAACCTGATGGAGCTTGAGAGGTCCTGCAAAGAGGATTTGGGAGAAATTGCCTAAAAATAGGTGTGCCAAGCTTGTAGCATCAAATTCCAAACGACTTGAGACTGTAATTGGTGCTAAAGGGGCTCACAAAGTATTGAGCACAGGCTGTGAATACTTATGTACATGTTTTTTTTTTTTTTTTTAGTTTTTAATTTTTAATAAATTGCAAAGATTTCAAAACAAACTTCTTTCACGTTGTCATTATGGGGTATTGTTTGCAGAATGTTGAGGGGAAAAAATGAATTTAATCCATTTTGGAATAAGGCTGTAACATAACAAAATGTGGCAAAAGTTAAGCGCTAGGAATACTTTCTGGATGTACTGTATATCGGTGCATCCCTAGTTGTATGATATTTGTGGGACTATTTATCAAATGTATATTTTTAGGAAAAAGATTACACTAAAATGAATTTTAGTGACACAAACACAGTAGAATACAGATTTTTTCCTAAAATATAAAAGATGGAATTGTGTTGAATAAATAGATACCAAACATGTTAATCCTTAAAATTGCGCACACCTAATTTAGTTTTTTGGCTCCTCTGTAACCAGTGGAGCAGTTTTTTGATTGCTTTGGCCCTTTCTTTGTTTTACAGGCTGCAAGTTTGATTGTTTCTCCCTGTATTCTGGATATGACTAGACCAGTGTGGGCTGGAAAGCTTAATAAGCAGTCCAAATATTTATAGGACTTTAGCCAATCCCTGGAAAGGTGTGACTAGTAGGTGGCTGAAGAGCAGACATAAACAGTCGGAGGCCTAGAGCAGCCCTCTTGTCCTTCTGGAGGAGTCCCCAGCCTGAGGGGCTCTGCCCCTCTGGGCAGACTGCTGGAGTTTGCTGCATGTTCATCGAGGTCCCAGCTGTGGCATAGTTGGGGGGCCTACTTCTAAAATCCTTCTCTGTAACCAAAAAGGGAATTTCACCCAAGGACCTGGTCTGGAGATCTCACTGAAGAGTGCCAGTTGCAGGGGTCTGACTGTCCTGCAGCATTGTGAACATTAATCTCTCCCTCACTGAAGGGTGTCTGATGGATACTGGATGAAGGCAGTGCTACGGACTGTGTGCCATGGGTGGAAGAGCCAGTGGTAGTCCTGTACTAGATAGTTTTTGAAAAGGGACTCTGCCATGGGGTTCTGCCATCTGTACCTGCTCCCACATAGAATGCAAGTGTACAATCCAAACGCACACGTTCCTGTGTTAACAATGGCGGTGTGTATAAGTGGGTGCTGCAGCAACCATCGGCTGGAACCAAACAGAATCAGCAAGAGTGTATGTCACCAGCACACCGAGGATCACCAATATGGGTCCAAAAGTTTTAATGAACAATCACATAGTTACAGCAAGGCAATGTTTCGGAGTCTCGCAGGACCCCTTTGTCACATGCCTGATGAAGGGGTCCTGCGGGACTCCAAAACGTTGCTTTGCTGTAACTATGTGATCGTTCATTAAAACTTTTGGACCTGTATTGGTGTTCCTCGGTGTGCTGGTGACATACTCCCTTGCTCCCACATAGAGACTGTTCATGGAGGCTTAGAAAGGTGCAGTGTCTTCCTGAACATGGTTGGTAAATCTGGAGTATCCAATATCTCCCTAAACCCAATCCAAGCTCTTCAGCAATAAAAATCCTAAAAAGATGACCCCTAGACTGATTACTGAGCCAGAGTCAGTGAACCTTTGCTGTGTGCCTGTCTGCCCCTGTGCTAATCTTGGGAAGAAACCAGATGCATTACATTGGCTTCTTTGGGGGTAGCGCTACATGTAAAGAGCATGGACCATGGCATTCGTAGATCTCCAGTAGAATAAATCCCATCTCCGGTCAACAGAGATCCTTCCTAGCGGTCAGGCTGCCCCGGCTACATGCACAAGACACTGGATGTGCGTATCGCATAAATGTGGGATTGTCTGAGGGTCTGTTTGTCTTCTTTGTAAGGCCAGCATGGTTGGGCAACCTCAATTCTGAAGAAATAGAAAGTGTTCAATGTGTAGTGTTCAATGTGTAGTGTTTATCGCTTTATTTCTATTCGGGTAACCGTGTAGACTTGAAAGTGATTCTTCAGTGCCTTAGGCTCCAGTTCATCCACCATATAGGTTCCTACATGTGCAGGGAGTGATTTCACCTCAATTGTTCCAGGCGTAAGTCATTCCTGCAGGGCCTTTCTTATTGCCTATAAATTATAGCTACATCGTCTTCATTATTTTACTGCACTTTTCTTGAATGTGTTTGGCAGACGAAATCTTACTACTCAGATGTGCAAAGATTCAGGTTATTCAGAAAATATGTTGAATAAATTCTTGTGGTTCCAGGAACATAGTTCTGGAATCTGCTGCTGGCTGAAAAGTGGCCACAAAAATGCAGGTAGAAGAGTTCCTACTATTCCCAAAAAGAGGATTCAGTTCTGTGCTGATGTGGGAGTTCTTTTACTGTGTGTGTGTGTGTGTGTATGTATATATATATATATATATATATATATATATATATATATATATATATATATATATATATATATTGGGACACAGGAACAATTTTAGTTTTTGGTATTTACCAAAACATATTCAAGCTATAGTTATACAATGGCTATGGGTGGGAAGTGCACACTCTCAGGTTTAATTTGAGGATATGTACATCCAAATTGGAAAAAGGGTTTAAGAATCACAGTTCTTAACAGTAGCCATCCCCCCTTTTTCAAGGGATCAAAACTAATTGGACAATTGAATCAAAAGCTGTTTCATGGCCAGGTGTGGGCTACTTCTTCGTTATTTCTTCATCAATTAAGCAGGTAAAAGGTCTGGAGTTAATTCTAAGTGTGGTATTTGCATTTGGAATCTATTGCTGTGAACCTACATCATACATTCAAAGGAGCTGTCCATGCAAGTGAAACGGGCCATTGTAAGGCTTCAAAAACAAAACAAATCCATCAGAGAGATAGCATCAACATTAGGAGTGGCCAAATCAACAGTTTGGTACATTCTGAGGAAAGAAGAACGCACTGATGAGCTCAGCAACATAGAAAAGGCATGGACGTATGATGTAAGTTCACAGCAATAGATTCCAAATGCAAATACCACACTTATAATCAACTCCAGACCTTTTACCTGCTTAATTGATGAAGAAATAACAAAGGAGTAGCCCACACATGGCCATGAAACAGCGTTTGATTCAATTATCCAATTACTTTTGGTCCTTTGAAAAAGGGGGGTGGCTACTCTGAAATGCTGTAATTCCTAAACCTTCCTCCAATTGGGATGTACATACCCTCAAATTAAACCCAACAATAGATCCCCAGCATCCAGCATCATTAGACCCTCCAGCAGACCCCAACGTCCCTTGCCATTAGTTATATTCAGTGCTGGAGGTCCTGGAACTGCATTCCCCTGTGTTCCCGCTGTAAAATAGCCCTGATGTGATATTTCATCTGCACGTTATCGGATAATTGAAGCGACCACATGCCATCATGCATGAAGCAGGATATTCCTCCCCCCATATTAAAGTGATTCTAAAGGCTGAAGGGTTTTTACCATCATGCATTCTCCGCATTAAGGTAGAAAACCTCCAGCATGCAGCTCACCCCACCATTATACTTTCCTGAGCCCAATCTGGATCCAGTGATGCACACGAGAGCAGCGGATCTTTCTCTTCCCATCAGCTTGGACACAGCAGAGAGAGCCATTGGCTCCTGCTGCTGTCAGCGGGAGGGAGGAGCCAAGAGTGCCAGTGGGGGACCTGAGAAGAGGAGGATGGGGGCTGCTCTGTGCAAAACCTTTACATAGAGCAGGTAAGTATATCATATCATGTTTTGTTTTTGTTTTGTTTTTTGTCTTTAGTGTTACTTTAATTACATACTTTGTTGCAATTTTTAGGATCCTTTTGTAATCCTCCCGACTTCCACATTTGTTGTATGTTTGTTTTCTTTCTTTTTTAAAAACCGCTTCCGCGCTGCCCTATAGCAGAAATACTGCTACAGGATGGCACAGGTGCGCAAAATCACGTGATTTTGCAGTTACAGGTAGGGGGCGCATGCCCCACCCTCGCCGCCATTTGCGGCCTTGGCTGTCAATCACCGGGTCCTGGCCAGTGATTTCTCTCCGGAACCCGGTGATTGCCCAGTATCTACTGCTGGGGAGAGACCTGTGTATAAACAAAGCAGTATGTTTACAGTGGAATGAACACACACACCCCTTTGATCGCCCAAGATGTTAACCCCTTCCTGCCCAGTGCCGTTAGTACAGTGTCAGTGCTGTTTATTAGCACTGATCATTGTATTGGTGTCACTGGGGATGTCAGTGACACCAGTCAGTTTCCCCCAGTGTCAGAATGCCCACCGCAGTCCTGCTATAAGTCGCTGATCACCGCCATTACTAGTGAAAAAAAAAGAAAATTCCAGTATATATATCGCCATTCGTAAACTCTAACTTTCACATAAACCAATTAATTTACACATATTGGAATTTTTTTTTTTTTAGCAAAGACATGGAGCAGAATGCATTTTGGCCTAAATTTTCATGACAAAAATTGATTTTTTTTAAACATTTTTTTTACTGGACATGTTTAATATTAAAACGTCAAAAATATTTTTTTCTTCTCAAAATTGTCTTCTTTTTTTGTTTATAGCGCAAATAATAAATGCACAGGCGATCAATTACCACTTAAATAAAGCTCTGTTTGTGGGGAAAAAAGGACATACATTTTAATTTGGGTGCAGTGTTGCATGACCGCGCAATTGTCAGATAACCTAACACAGCGCCGTATCTCAAAAAATGGCCTGGTCAGGAAGGGGAGGAAATCCTCTGGAGGAAAAGCGATTAAACAGATTATTTTTATTTAAAAATATTCTGCAGATTATCCAGGTTTTACCCCAGAAACAAACATTTCCCCTCACAATAAATTAATAGACAAAGTGCCAAAAAACAAACTAAAAATTAACCATTTTAAATGTGACTGTAATTATTATTATTATTATAATACAGGATATATATTGTGGGAGGAATAGTGCCCCATCATTGGTATCAGTGGAGGAATAGTGCCCCATCATTGGTATCAGTGGAGGAATAGTGCCCCATCATTGGTATCAGTGGAGGAATAGTGCCCCATCATTGGTATCAGTGGAGGAATAGTGCCCCATCATTGGTGTCAGTGGGAGGAATAGTGCCCCATCATTGGTATCAGTGGGAGGAATAGTGCCCCATCATTGGTATCAGTGGGAGGAATAGTGCCCCATCATTGGTATCAGTGGAGGAATAGTGCCCCATCATTGGTATCAGTGGAGGAATAGTGCCCCATCATTGGTATCGGTGAGAGGAATAGTGCCCCATCATTGGTATCGGTGGGAGGAATAGTGCCCCATCATTGGTATCGGTGGGAGGAATAGTGCCCCATCATTGGTATCGGTGGGAGGAATAGTGCCCCATCATTGGTATCGGTGGGAGGAATAGTGCCCCATCATTGGTATCGGTGGGAGGAATAGTGCCCCATCATTGGTATCGGTGGGAGGAATAGTGCCCCATCATTGGTATCGGTGGGAGGAATAGTGCCCCATCATTGGTATCGGTGGGAGGAATAGTGCCCCATCATTGGTATCGGTGGGAGGAATAGTGCCCCATCATTGGTATCGGTGGGAGGAATAGTGCCCCATCATTGGTATCGGTGGGAGGAATAGTGCCCCATCATTGGTATCGGTGGGAGGAATAGTGCCCCATCATTGGTATCGGTGGGAGGAATAGTGCCCCATCATTGGTATCGGTGGGAGGAATAGTGTCCCATCATTGGTATCGGTGGGAGGAATAGTGCCCCATCATTGGTATCGGTGGGAGGAATAGTGCCCCATCATAGGTATCGGTGGGAGGAATAGTGCCCCATCATTGGTGTCGGTGGGAGGAATAGTGCCCCATCATTGGTGTCGGTGGGAGGAATAGTGCCCCATCATTGGTGTCGGTGGGAGGAATAGTGCCCCATCATTGGTGTCAGTGGGAGGAATAGTGCCCCATCATTGGTGTCAGTGGGAGGAATAGTGCCCCATCATTGGTGTCAGTGGGAGGAATAGTGCCCCATCATTGGTGTCAGTGGGAGGAATAGTGCCCCATCATTGGTATTAGTGGGAGGAATAGTGCCCCATCATTAGTGTCAGTGGGAGGAATAGTGCCCCATCATTGGTGTCAGTGGGAGGAATAGTGCCCCATCATTGGTGTCAGTGGGAGGAATAGTGCCCCATCATTGGTGTCAGTGGGAGGAATAGTGCCCCATCATTGGTGTCAGTGGGAGGAATAGTGCCCCATCATTGGTATTAGTGGGAGGAATAGTGCCCCATCATTAGTGTCAGTGGGAGGAATAGTGCCCCATCATTGGTGTCAGTGGGAGGAATAGTGCCCCATCATTGGTGTCAGTGGGAGGAATAGTGCCTCGTCATTGGGAAGAATAGGGCTTTGCAGTTGTCATTGGAGGAATATTGTCTGATCATTGGTGTCAGTGGAGGAATAGTGCCCCTTAATTGGTGTCATTGGGAAGAATAGGGCCCTGTGGTTGGTGTCATTGGGGGAATAGTGTCCCATAATTGATGTCAGTGGGATAAATAGTACTCCATCACTGGTGTCAGTAGGAGGAATAGTGTCCCATCATTGGTGTCTGTGGGAAAAATACTGCCCCATTGGGGTCAGTGGTAGGAATAGTGCCCCATTGTTTGTGTAGAAGGAAGACTTCCTAGTATCAGTGGGAGGAATAGTGTCCTAATGGTCTGATAAAGGCAAGCAAAGGGCCACACATGAGCCCCTGGGCTGCAGTTTGGAGACCACTGCCCTTTCTGAATGACCCTGAGGCATGCAAAATGCTTCTCTCATTTTCTTTTGACACATTTGGACGGGAAGTGAAGGTCATTAGTTGGATGGTGGCATCCACAAATTGTCATACATAGGATTCCATTGGTCTATTTGTTGTACTTTTTGAGTCACTTTTATTTCTCACTTGTAGGGACTAGTTGCTGTTCTTACATTTACAAAGGAGCCATTTGCTTTTATCCCCTAATGGTGGTGGCGGATTGTAGTTGTGCTGCAATATAAGATGCCCCATTGAAGACCCAGTTGTTACCCAATCCTGATCATTTCAAAGATATGGGAAAATTGACCTAAATCTCCTGGTGCCGCTTTTCCTATCTCAGTACTTTTGACCTGAAACTGGTACAGTGGCTTTTGAGTTCTTATTGGCATTTCTCTTCAATTTAGTTTTGGATATGCACAGTATAATCACTCTCTAGAGTAGGGCCACATCCCTGGCCAATGAAGTGTCTTGGCATGGCTTCCCGTCTGGTTGGTGATGGGGTGTGCTTCAACTTGCTGGGCTGACATCAATGTTTGTGTTCTAAGTTTGCGAGTTGTCATCAAGTGTGACACCATCGGGAGTCATGTTGAATCTGGACTCAAGGAAGATACTGAAGCGGAATGAAACTCTCTCCATCAACATATATTTCTAATCTTTGTGCTGCTAGCATTATTAAATAGATAGGAAGTTAGATAATATTTACTTGTTTTGAACTTTTTTTTTACATTTCTTCAGTTACTTCCTGGTTTCTGACCCAGGCCAAAATGATGTCGTATATCCCTGGAGTCTTTTTGGCCTTTTTGTTTTTCATCTGGAGGAGGGGCTTTCTCAGCTAAGCACACCCTCCTGCCTGCATGGCTGAGCCTAAGGGCAGGTGGACTCCAGGAGGTAAATGTTACATGAATCAACTGCCCTTACTCAAGATGGCCACAACTAGATGCTAGGGAGATGTTATTCAAAGTTATTTTTCAACAAAATAAAACCTGAAGACCTGAATGGATGAATGGAGAGATGGATAGATGAATGGAGACATAGGTGGATGGATGAACCAACGGAGACATGGGCGAATGGATGAACCAACGGAGACGTGGGCAGAAGGATGAACCAACGGAGACATGGGCGGAAGGATGAACCAACGGAGACATGGGCGGAAGGATGAACCAACGGAGACATGGGCGGAAGGATGAACCAACGGAGACATGGGCGGAAGGATGAACCAACGGAGACATGGGCGGAAGGATGAACCAACGGAGACATGGGCGGAAGGATGAACCAACGGAGACATGGGCGGAAGGATGAACCAACGGAGACATGGGCGGAAGGATGAACCAACGGAGACATGGGCGGAAGGATGAACCAACGGAGACATGGGCGGAAGGATGTACCAACGGAGACATGGGCGGAAGGATGAACCAACGGAGACATAAGCGGATGGATGAACCAACGGAGACATGGGCGGATGGATGAACCAACGGAGACATGGGCGGAAGGATGAACCAACGGAGACATGGGCGGAAGGATGAACCAACGGAGACATGGGCGGAAGGATGAACCAACGGAGACATGGGCGGAAGGATGAACCAACGGATACATGGGCGGAAGGATGTACCAACGGAGACATGGGCGGAAGGATGTACCAACGGAGACATAAGCGGATGGATGAACCAACGGAGACCTGGGCGGATGGATGAACCAACGGAGACCTGGGCGGATGGATGAACCAACGGAGACCTGGGCGGATGGATGAACCAACGGAGACCTGGGCGGATGGATGAACCAACGGAGACCTGGGCGGATGGATGAACCAACGGAGACCTGGGCGGATGGATGAACCAACGGAGACCTGGGCGGATGGATGAACCAACGGAGACCTGGGCGGATGGATGAACCAACGGAGACCTGGGCGGATGGATGAACCAACGGAGACCTGGGCGGATGGATGAACCAACGGAGACCTGGGCGGATGGATGAACCAACGGAGACCTGGGCGGATGGATGAACCAACGGAGACCTGAGCGGATGGATGAACCAACGGAGACCTGGGCGGATGGATGAACCAACGGAGACCTGGGCGGATGGATGAACCAACGGAGACCTGGGCGGATGGATGAACCAACGGACACATGGGCGGATGGATGAACCAACAGAGATTTGGATGACTTGGTGTCAGGAAAACCTGTCAGGTGTGATTTCTGCTGATAGAAAGAAGTAAGCAGCAGACAGAAATGACACTTAGTGTTTTGGATTGAGACAAATACACACTATAGTAGAATATGCTTTGTTCATATTTCTTGTCTGAGGTTAGCTACCACTTAAAAGGTGTGCACAGATGGACCGCAATTTAATTTTTATCCCTTCTATGGACGTTCCTGCTAATGAGCAACTTTCTATTGAATGGGACTTTTTTGTTTATCGGCGGCCTCAGCCAAATGGCTGCAGCAGCTGATCAGTGTATTTTGACAACAGAGTCCTGCTGTCAGAATACATAGGGAAAGCAGTGAGGATTTATTTTTCATCCACCTTGCCTGTGTGGTTGGGGGATTCCATTTTTGTTTGCTTTTTTTCAACTAGCCTGCTGGTTGATTGGGGAAAAAAAAGAGACATCCATAGCCAGAATTTTTACTTGGGCAGTAGTTTCAGGTTAACTCCACCAGTGTGGAAAAAAAAATAACAAAAAAAATAAGTATATATATTTTTTGCTATATTTTTTTTTTCCACACAGGTGGAGTTGACCTGCAACTACTGCCCAAGTAAAAACGCTGGCTATCCTATACATTTAATGTTAGTAGAAATTACCTTTTCAAACTGCAGCGCTGGAATGTCCTGTAAAATTCAACGCAATATGGAAACCTGGGGGTGTTCTGTACACAGATGGTGTACAGAACTCCCTCCAGCCATGTAATTTTCTACTTGTGTGATTGGCTCACTGATTTTCCTGAAATTCTGCATTAAGATACAATTAGGAATTTTAGGCATCCTCTGCAATATAAATTTAAAGTTTTGGGGAGAAGCTCTTCATAGGTCAGTCACTAATAAAAGGATGCAAACACTGCAGCTTTCCTGATTAGAACACACAAAGTACATCAGCTGATAATAATGAGCCAGCCCCTCCCATTTACAATGAATATGCGGTCAGTTTGGTGCAACAAAGGGTAGGAATCTGTTACAAAAAGTGTTCTCAAGTCCCTGCAATGTTTATTGATCACCCAGAGGGGATTGTTTCTTTCTTAAGAAAGGCGGAGTTGTTCCAAAACTCCTTCCTGCCCCCAGCATCCTTTTTAAATGGTTCAGAGCACCCAGGGGACAAGAAGGATTGTTGATCTTTTGACCATCGTCCTAATGGTCACACAATAGGAATAGTCTGTATCCATGGGCAAAATGAATGTGAATGGGAGTGACTTTATAATGATCAATCGGCTGCTACTACAGTGCTCTAATGAGGAAAGTGGTAGGGTTTGCATACCTTTAGGAGTATCTAATAAAAAATGACATTTCTGTTGCAGGGGTTACCCAAAATCTGACTTGTATGTAAGTGCAGACTTCTGCGAAAATCAGTGATCAAATCACAAAAGCAGGAAAATACATTTCTGGGGAGCTTTCTGTACACCTACTGTGTACAGAACACCTCCATATTTTCATATTGGATTACAACAATGCAGATTGAAAAGGAAAGGTCATTCCATTACAATATGACTTATGTCACAATTGTATTACATGTGCAATTTGTTTCATTCTGATTAGTTTTTCAAGCAAAATTTCATTTTCAGAAGATCAGATGTGTCCCAATTTCCGAATGAAAATAGAAACGAACCCAAAAAAAAGTTATCACGAAAAATAACACAAGCATTCATTCATTGATTTCATTCGGATGTGGTCACATTTTCAAATTTGTTCAATAACATTTGAATTCATTGTGACTAATAGCTGGTTGTTAAGGAGCAGGCAGCTGCCGAGTCCTTAACAACAATGACTCATCTGCTGTCAGAGGGATTCCCCTCTAAAGAGTAAACTAAATAAAATGGATTTTAAGGGGAATCCCACACCAATTTTTTTTTAAAATGGTGTGGGGTCCCCCCCGAACTCCATACAAGACCCTTATCTGAGTATGCGGCCAGGAAAGATGGGGTGAGCGAGCCCCCCCAACCATACCAGGTCATATGTCCTCAACTTGGGGGGGGTTGCTTTGGGAAGGGGGGGCCAAAACACATTGTCCCTATGTTGGTGAGGATAAAGGCCAGTTTTCCACAACTCTGGACAGTGATTGTGGGGGTTTGCGGGTGGGGGGGGCATTATCGGAAATTTTTGTTCGGTTCTGGCCAATCTTGATTGATGTTGGATCTACTTCAGGACATTTTATTTTATTTTTTTTATTTTTTATAAAGGACTGGTCAAAAACTGTGTTTTTGTTATTTACTTTTGACTTTTTTTGGGTTCACATGGAGGGTGGGATCTGGGGACTCCCTTGTTAATAGGGGCTCCCAGATTTTGATAAGCCCCCCGCCTGCAGACCCCATTAACCTCTGCCCCAGCAGCTGCCCGCTCCTTAATAGCCAGCAATGAATTCAAAGCTGTCCCAAAATAGGAGAAAGATTTATCGAAAGTTTTCTAAATCTTTTCAAATCCACCCGGCATAACGAGTATACAAAATGAATCCCGAAGAAACGGAACGGACAGACACAACGAAAAGCAAAATGTTACCTAACGAATGCATCTGAAACGAAAACAGTTTGTCGGCGTGCGCATGTCAAAATTGTATACCTTTTTATAGTAGTCCACCGATGTGAAAATTCTCGTCTGAAAACGAAAATTCAGGATGCATTTGGCAGAAACCGAAATGGACATTTTAAAAAAAATATATATATGTCCTTTATATACTTGTATTTGGCTTTTTAATTAATATTATGAATTTAAATGAATAAGAATTTTAAAAAATACAATCAAGTAACGTATAATAACTTTTATTGAAAGTAGCACACAAAAATTGGAGAAGAAAATGAAATTGAGGGACGTGTTTTTGCATTGAAGTCAACGGGAGGCGTTTTTTGCATTGAAGTCAACGGGAGGCGTTTTTTGCATTGAAGTCAACGGGAGGCGGTTTTTGCATTGAAGTCAACGGGAGGCGTTTTTTGCATTGAAGTCAACGGGAGGCGGTTTTTGCATTGAAGTCAACGGGAGGCGTTTTTGCATTGAAGTCAACGGGAGGCGTTTTTTGCACTGAAGTCAACGGGAGGCGTTTTTGCACTGAAGTCAACGGGAGGCGCTTTTGCACTGAAGTCAACGGGAGGCGCTTTTGCACTGAAGTCAACAGGAGGCGCTTTTGCACTGACGTCAACGGGAGGCGCTTTTGCACTGACGTCAACGGGAGGCGCTTTTTGCACTGACGTCAACGGGAGGCTGTTTTTGCACTGACGTCAACGGGAGGCTGTTTTTGCACTGACGTCAACGGGAGGCTGTTTTTGCACTGACGCCCGCGGGAGGCGTTTTGGCCTTGAAGTCAACGGGAGGCGTTTTGGCCTTGACGCCCGCGGGAGGCGTTTTGGCCTTGACGTCAATAGGATGTGATTTTGCATTTAAATCCGTTATCAGAACCTTTTTTTTTTCTATCAGCAAATCGCTGATAACTCTATTTTCGACCGATAATTTTCGGCGGCAGATATGTTGATGTATAACTAATATCTTATACAATTTTATTTTTCTATGTGCTATTTATTTTTTCCCTTGAATGTAGAAAGGTCCGACATTTTTTTTCATACCGGTTTTGTCCACCACTGATCCCCATCTGTATTCTAATCATGTACAGTGTGTAGCTGCTTAGCTGAAGTGCAATAAACACTCAGTATATACTGGGCCTCCTGAAATCTACACAAACCAAGAATATAGAACGTGGAACAGCTGGAACTGATTGCTATGATTTTGTCCTTCTCGTAGTCCCGGCTTCTACAAAAACAGCGCTAGTGCTTGACGTAGACCGGCCGCTTTCCCTGCCTCTTGGCTGGATACACATTACGGCCAATGAGGTTCCATTAAAGTCGTGAGATGTGGATGAAGAACGCGACCTTACATGTATCCATACAACACCTTGGGTTTCCTTTGCTGGGCTGTAAATATTAATAGAACATTACGGTCGCTGCAAAACCTTTTGTTTGTGGTCTGGCGTTCGTCTCTGAAACGCAGGATGAGGTTTGCTTACGCTGGGTCACATCTGGTATCCTCTCTTTAAAGAATCAGACGTTTTTTTTTCTTGGTTATCATTTTTAGAGAGGAAATGTAATTAGGACATTTTCGTACCAAGAGGTTTAACCCCATAGCGCCTGCGCCTCCCGGCCCTTTAAGAGGTTTCCGACATCAGGAGGCGGGCATTTCGATCATGCGACATCCTTGATTGGCTGCCACAGCAGTCACATGATCGCAAATAGTAACTGTACCGGGATTGTGCAGAACGCACGTTCTTGCAAATGCGTTGTTTTACATTTTGGTACGCATATATGTGGCTTCTTGGCATTAAGGCCCACCCGCCGAGAGGCCGCAGATATGCATACGGCCTGCGACAAGAGGTTAAAGTGGTAATAAAAAATGTAATATATTGCAGCTTACCAATCATTAGATGTTTTTCTTTTTTTATGCTTTTTCCCCTTGGTTTTCACCTGGTGATCCAGCTAGTAACACACCTCCTGTATTAGAGCGCCCCCACTCTGGATATAAGAGCACAGGGGGCACCTTTTGGATAGCAGCATTGTCAAGCTGGAGGGTGAGGAGTGTTAAATGTATTAGCAGATAATAAATACAATAACAAATTGAAGCCAAACTCCAGCTCTCACTTTGAGTTACAGAAATTTATTTTTTTTTACCTTTTTTGGATAAAGGTTTTAAACAAATAAAAGCTGATCCTTGTAATCACCCCTGGAAGTGTTAAATGGTTTGTCTCGTCCCTGCAACTGATTCATGTGGAAGAGACCTTTTTTGAAAAACAAGAGGCTTGTTAATAGGATCACCAGATGAATATAATAGAAAGAAAGCCTAAACAAGAAAAGTAATGCAGCCATCCATGGCCGGCACAAGGGATGGGCAGGAGGGTCAGCTGCCCTGAGCTCAGTGGGGATTTGGGGGACGTTGTGCTAGAAGGGGTGCTTTTTGGGGGGGGGGGATTTGAACTAGGAAGGTGGATTTGTGTTTGGAAGGCAGGGGGATTTGTAGTGGGGATCTGTGCTAGTAGAGATAATTGGAGAGATTTGTGCTAAGAGGGGAAATTAGGGGGGGGATTTGTGCAGGAAAAGGGGGATTTGGTGGGGGCGTTGGTTTTGCGGTTTTAACGGTCCACAACTGCCTTGCAACCCCCTGCTAGGCGTTTGAGGAGCGGCACCATAGACTTGAATGGGAGGCTTCAGCTTCTCCTGACTCAACAAGAGGCATCGGTTTTGACGCGACTCTAATGCTTCAGTGTGAACAACACTGTGTGCTGCCTTGTGCAGAATTTACATAGGCGTTTGAGAAGCGTTAAAAACAATTCCCAAACGCCTGTCTGACGCCTGCTGACAAAGATAGTGTGAACTGAGCCTAAGTGTTTGGGTGAAGGTCAGGGTCAAAGGTCAGGATTAAAAAAAATATTGGTGTCCGTGTGTTTTAGGTAAAAAAAAAAACAAAACAAAATGCACAAAATTGATTCTGGGCTGTACTACGGGTACAAACAACAAATAACATACACATACAGTGGGGCAAAAAAGTATTTAGTCAGCCACCAATTGTGCAAGTTCTCCCACTTAAAAAGATGAGAGAGGCCTGTAATTGGCATCATAGGTAGACCTCAACTATGAGAGACAAAATGAGAAAAAAAATCCAGACAATCACATTGGCTGATTTGGAAAGAATTTATTTGCAAATTATGGTGGAAAATAAGTATTTGGTCAATAAGAAAAGTTCATCTCAATACTTTGTTATATATCCTTTGTTGGCAATGACAGAGGTCAAACGTTTCCTGTAAGTCTTCACAAGGTTGGCACACACTGTTGCTGGTATGTTGGCCCATTCCTCCATGCAGATCTCCTCTACAGCAGTGATGTTTTGGGGCTGTCGCTGGGCAACACGGACTTTCAACTCCCTCCAAAGGTTTTCTATGGGGTTGAGATCTGGAGACTGGCTAGGCCACTCCAGGACCTTGAAATGCTTCTTACGAAGCCACTCCTTCGTTGCCCGGGCGGTATGTTTGGGATCATTGTCATGTTGGAAGACCCAGCCACGTTTCATCTTCAATGCCCTTGCTGTTTCTACCAAACAGTTCTATTTTGGTTTCATCTGACCATATGACATTCTCCCAATCCTCTTCTGGATCATCCAAATGCTCTCTAGCAAACTTCAGACGGGCCCGGACATGTACTGGCTTAAGCAGGGGGACACGTCTGGCACTGCAGGATCTGAGTCCCTGGCGGCGTAGTGTGTTACTGATGGTAGCCTTTGTTACGTTGGTCCCACCTCTCTGCAGGTCATTCACTAGGTCCCCCCGTGTGGTCCTGGGATTTTTGCTCACCGTTCTTGTGATCATTTTGACCCCACGGGGTGAGATCTTGCGTGGAGCCCCAGATGGAGGGAGATTATCAGTGGTCTTGTATGTCTTCCATTTTCTAATTATTGCTCCTACAGTTGATTTGTTCACACCAAGCTGCTTGCCTAATGCAGATTCAGTCTTCCCAGCCTGGTGCAGGTCTACAGTTTTGTTTCTGGTGTCCTTCGACAGCTCTTTGGTCTTCACCATAGTGGAGTTTGGAGTGTGACTGTTTGAGGTTGTGGACAGGTGTCTTTTATACTGATAACAAGTTCAAACAGGTGCCATTGATACAGGTAATGAGTGCAGGACAGAGGAGCCTCTTAAAGAAGAAGGTACAGGTCTGTGAGAGCCAGAAATCTTGCTTGTTTGTAGGTGACCAAATACTTATTTTCCACCATAATTTGCAAATAAATTCTTTCCAAATCAGCCAATGTGATTGTCTGGATTTGTTTTCTCATTTTGTCTCTCATAGTTGAGGTCTACCTATGATGCCAATTACAGGCCTCTCTCATCTTTTTAAGTGGGAGAACTTGCACAATTGGTGGCTGACTAAATACTTTTTTACCCCACTGTATATGGTATCACTGCGATCGGCAAGAGCTGCACAATTTATTTTGGGTTGTTCTTTGGTGGTAGGTTATGGTAGTAACAAGAAACACACAGCTAAATAAAAAAAAAATATTTTTTTTTACTATTTTGGGCCAGTTTTCCTTTGATAATAAAAAAAATCAGGAGATATCATTACCATTTACCACCAAATGAAAGCCCAATTTGTCCTGAAAAAATCGCGGTATAATCCACCTGGATGTACAAAGTAGTTGTGACGATATGGACGGTTTTACTATCACATGTCAATGTTGCAAAATTGTGCTTAGGCATTTAGATTTGTTTTACCCTTAGGTGTGAAGGGGTTAAATGTTGTTCTTGGGAGTAATGACTTCATAAAGCCATTATTCATCATCTAGGATGCCATCACTTGGCAGAATGTAATTGAGTCTGATCCATACTCCCCCACAGTGTGCATGGGTGGGGGCCCTCTTTAGTCTGCAAGGGTAAGATTATTTTTTTGCTGCAAAGTGCTGATTACGTAGTTTGAACATGTAAATGTTGACTTGGCCTGGAGGTGAGGGTGATGGGAGGGAGCATTTAATTAGACGTCTTTAATCAGAATGTCTTTCCAAGCACAGATGACAACGTTTCCTTGCCAAAAGCAAGACACTACTTCATTTATCTTCACCTTTAGGTGCTGATTTTGCATAGCCATTTGTCTTCGTCTTAAAATATCATATTACAGCGCAAAAATCAAATGATCAATAGTGATGAAACAATAAAAAGTTCACTGTCCCAAATAAACAGTGATTAAGTGCTCCAATAAAAAGGTGCCAAAATGAAATGTGTTCTTTTAACCACTTCAAGTCCAGACACTTTCACCCCCTTTCTGTCCAGGACAATTTTCAGCTTTCAGCGCTATCGCACTTTAAATGACAATTGCGCGGTCATGCAATACTGTACCCATATGAATTTTTTAGCATTTTTTTGAGAAAGATAAAACTTTGTTTTAGTGGTATTTATTCACGAGTGGGATTTTTTTTTTTTTTGCTATATAATTGAAAAAGTCCCAAAAATTTTGCAAAAAAAGTGTTTTTCTTATAAAATATTTGCAAATAAATCTTTCTTCATAAATATTGGCCAAAATGTATTCAGCTATCTTTTTAGTAAAAAAAAAAAAAAAAAAATTCTTTTTTAACAAAAAAATTATAATTAATAAAAAAAAATTTTACATTTTTATTTATTTTTTTTTTTTTTAAATACCATCACCATCACCATAGTGACACTGTACTATTTGTGGGCGGTGATAAAGATATTTTTTTTTATTTTTTTTTAAATATTTTGAAAAAAAGTTTATCTTATAAAATCTTGCAAATAAATCTTGCCCAAAATGTATTCAGCTATTTTTTTTAGTAAAAATAAAATAAAATAACCCAAATTAGTTTATAACCAAAAATTATAATTTTTCAAAAATACTTTTACATTTTTATTTTATTTTTTTATATTATTTGTTTTTTTTTTTTTACATACTGTCACCCTTGCAGTACAATGTCACCATAGTGACACTGTACTACTTGTGGGGTGATAACGATTTTTATTTTTTTTTATTTTTTTATTTTTTTTTTTACGTTGATTGCTTTTACACCCATAAAGGCTGTAAAAGCAATAATTAATGTATCCATCTCGATGGCTGCATTCTTGCACCCATTGAGAAATACTGTGTGAGCTGTGATTGGTCACAGCTTGTCACATGGTACAAGGCTGTTGTGAATAGTCTTGTACCATGTGACCTCTGTGATCATTCACAGATTTCACTAGTAGCAAGCATTGATGTCAGGAAGTGACATGTTGCTTACTACTACTCATGTGATCACTGATTGGCCAATCAGTGATCACATGATCGGGACCTCACACAGAGGACCCATACAGTGATAGGTGGAGCGTGCTCAGGCAGGGAACTCGAGAGGACGTTTATGTACATGGGCCAGACAGGAAGTGGTTAAATCATATCCCCACACCGTCCGTGTGATCGCCTTCCAGTACAATCCACACTCACCAGATTCGATGGACTCTTAGCTTGTAGGGCTTAAGAGTCAAAAAAGCTTTTATTGGTGGAGTGTGTTCCCAGGAGTAAACCAGATACAGAGTAGAAATGTAAAAAGGAATGCGCTAAATACCAAATCACATGAAAATGCAGATAAATACATAAATAAAATAAAATATATATTTATAAATGTCTGTAATTCATATATACATCCAAACACCAATATAAGTGATTAAAAAAATCTCTTAAACAAGAAAAAACACTGTGTAGCAAAATCCACCACCAAATGAAATGGGTAAACTCACCAGAGCTATTTGCTGATCAAATTATAAATCAGCAAAAATAGCAATTGCTCTGGGAGCGATGATCTGTTGGAGTATCCAGGAGCAATAGACTGCAATCGGCCAAATCAGCACACATGGAACAGCCTTAACTGCAAGTGGTCATCATGCCTTCATAACTTTGGAAATGCTCGGGGAATCAAAGAAGAGTATCATGGTGCAGTATATCAAAACAAAGATCATTTTTATTGTAGCCTTAAATATGCACTCACAAGAAAGGCCCGCCCCTTGAAGATGGATGACGAAACGCGTAGGGTGGGGCTTAGTGGATGTGACATCAGGACATCGCTGGATCCCTGGACAGGTAAGTGTCCTTAAGTCAGGAGCTAAAGTATTTTTTGGTGGAGCCTGGAGCTTCCCTTTAAATCACTCTTGTGATGGTAGAGGTGAGTGATAGTGTCTGAGAATGTCTTGGCAACGTGCTAGCAACCATGCATGATGGGGGGGGGGGGCATCTCTAGGAGCAGGGCCGGGACAAGGGGTTGGCAGGATGGGTTGCTGCCCTGGGCACTGTGGTATCGTATGAGGTGGGGGGGCACCACAAGGAGATTGGGAGGAGGGGGTTTTTGTTGAGAAGGGCAATTTGGGGGGCAGCAGGAGGTGAGAATTGTTCTAAGCGGGGAAATTTTGGGAGGTGTGCTAGGAGAGATGATTTGGGAGGGTGGTGAAGATTTGTTCTAGGAGGGATGATTTGGGAGGATGAGGAAGATTTGCGCTAGGAGGGGTGATTTGGGAGGATGATGAAGATTTGCGCTAGATGGAATGATTTGGGAGGATGGTGAGGATTTGTGCTAGGAGGGGAGATTTGGGAGGATGAGGAAGATTTCCGCTAGGAGGGATGATTTGGGAGGATGGTGAAGATTTGTGCTAGGAGGGATAATTTGAGAGGATGATGAAGATTTCCGCTAGGCGGGATGATTTGGTGAAGATTTGTGCTAGGAGGGGTGATTTGGGAGGATGGTGAAGATTTGCGCTAGCAGGGATGATTTGGGAGGATGGTGAAGATTTTCACTAGGAAGGATGATTTGGGAGGATGGTGAAGATTTGTGCTAGGAGGGGTGATTTGGGAGGATGGTGAAGATTTGCGCTAGGAGGGATGATTTGGGAGGATGGTGAAGATTTGCGCTAGGAGGGATGATTTGGGAGGGTGGTGAAGATTTTGTGCTAGGAGGGGAGATTTGGGAGGATGGTGAAGATTTGCTCTAGGAGGGGTGATTTGGGAGGATGGTGAAGATTTGCGCTAGGAGGGATGATTTGGGAGGATGGTGAAGAAGATTTTGTGCTAGGAGGGGTGATTTGGGAGGATGGTGAAGATTTGCGCTAGGAGGGGTGATTTGGGAGGATGGTGAAGATTTGTGCTAGGAGGGATGATTTGGGAGGGTGGTGAAGATTTTGCGCTAGGAGGGGAGATATAGGGGATGGCGAAGATTTGCTCTAGGAGGGGTGATTTGTGAGGGTGGTGAAGATTTGCGCTAGGAGGGATGATTTGGGAGGATGGTGAAGATTTGCGCTAGGAGGGATGATTTGGGAGGATGGCGAAGATTTGCGCTAGGAGGGGTGATTTGTGAGGGTGGTGAAGATTTGCGCTAGGAGGGGTGATTTGGGAGGATGGTGAAGATTTGCGCTCGGAGGGGTGATTTGTGAGGGTGGTGAAGATTTGCGCTAGGAGGGATGATTTGGGAGCATGGTGAAGATTTGCGCTAGGAGGGATGATTTGGGAGGATGGCGAAGATTTGCGGTAGGAGGGGTGATTTGGGTGGAGGTTGTGCTATAAAAACAATATGGGCATTTGTGCAAAGAGGAAATTTTTTTTGGGTGGGGGGGGGAGTTGTGTTAATAGGGATGATTGGGGGTATTTGTGCTAAGAAGGAAAATTTATTTGGGGAAGAGTATGTGCTAGGATGGGGGATTCATGGAGGGGAATGTGTGCTGGGAGGAGGATTTGGAGTGGGGCAGAGGACTTGTGCTTGGAGAGCTAATTTGAAGGGTAGAGGATTTGTGCTAGGAGGGGGAAATTTTTTTTTTTTTTTGGGGGGTGGGGGGGAATTGTGCTGGGGGCATATGGGAAAAGAGAGGATTTTAACGGAGGAAGGATGGCGGGGCAAAGACTTGTGCTAGGAGGGGGGATTTCAGCAGAGGGATGGATTTGTACTGGGAGGAGAGGGGGAATTTATGTTTGGGGGGGGTAAGCATGCAGATTAGTGCTCAGGTTTTTTTGGGGGGGAGGTGATTTTCACTGACACATAACGCTCATACATCTCGGGGGCGGCACAATTTGGCGTGTTCGCCCCTGGGCTCTAGATGACCTTGTCCCAGCACTCTCTGGGAGTTTTTTAGGTAGATTTCATAAGGTTTGTACATGCACCTATCAAAACAACATTAAATCACTCCTGTGATGGTAGAGCTGAATGGTAACGTCTGGGAATGTCTTAGCAACGTGCTAGCAACCAGGCAGGATGGGGGTGCCATCTCTGGGAGTTTTTCAGGGAGACATCATTAGGTTTGTAAATGGCCTGCACCCATAGCAAGAACATTGATCAACTTTAGGCAAGTCTGCACAGTTTGTTTTTATCTACAGGGGCCTCTTACCAGCCTAGTAGGTTTTTGGTAACGGAGAACTAACCCTTTAAATTAGAACTTGAAGCAAATTTTTTTTCCTTTTGTATAGAGGGTTATAACCCGTCAGGCTTAATTTCTGCCACTTATGGACCATTGGGGAGATTTCCTTTCACTTCCTGTCCCATAGCCAAAACAAGATGCGAGAGGAAATTCCTTCAAAGTGAGTGAATCCCAAAACTGATGTCCACATTGGAAGTTTTTCCCCCATTACTGTTTTGGTGACAACCCCAAATTTTGGACTGACCTTCAAAGGACAATAAGATAGGGTAAATCTCCCTAATGGGAGCACAAACCGCAATAAAAAACTGGCAGGGGTTCTAATCCCTCTCCACTATGTCCAAAACTAAACAAAAAAAATGTTTGCCTTCAGTTATATTTATAAATATGACAAGCCAAGCAATTATTTTTATTGGGGGGGGAGGGGAGATCTGGAAGCCTGTGGAAGGACTGTATATGTCTGTTTTGGAGGTCTCTGAAGATTGACCTTCGTCCTTTACGATGGTAAATGTACAAATGACTCCCGGATGACAGGAAGAAAATGAAGCCCAGATGGTTTATCTGAGGTCACTTCAAGTGAAAATAAATGGTTTATACGAGGAGACCCCATCAGATTTTCCATGCAAGTAGAGAAATTCCGTCAGCTTTTCAGTCCAATCTGAGGACCTGTCCTGGGGTAACCTATGGAGAAGCCTGCAGTGTGGAAACTCCGTGTAACCCGGCTAACAAGTGTATACAGGCCCGTCATTCACCATGTATCTACAGATCTGTCTGAATGAAGCAATGCTACTGTTCTGAAGAGAGAAGCCACTGATATCAAATGTGCAAGCTTTCATTTTCTGTTCCCAGGAATTCGATGTCAATGAGGGTTTAATTATATACAGACTGTGAGAAACAAGTCCGGTACATGGATCTCTGTGTCAGGACAGGCAGCTGTTTAAAGGGGTTAAAGGGTTAGGTCGCCTTTACCAAGAAACTGTCTATACAGGTAAAGGGGTCCTGTACAGTCTGTAGATGAAAACAAATTGTACAGTTTTGACTAAAGTTGAATAAAGTTGCTGTAGGTGTAAGAAAAGTCCAGAATGTGTTAGAACGAGAAGACCATTGCATGCACATGTTCATGTTTCCAAGCACAAGCTCAGTACAAGACATGTATTAGTATGCACGCTAAGAGGTGTGTGCATAGGCTGTCAGGATCCTGGTCTGAACTTGCGACCTCTGCTGTGTCTGGCGATGTCTCTTGATAAACCACCTGAGATGCCGGTCAACTACTTGTCTGATCTCTTAAGGCAACCTTACCTTGTGTCTTTTGTCCTGAACCTTGAACCCTTTGCTCCTTCCATTAACTTCCTATTAAAGTTGTGCCTTTGCATGTCCTGTTTGACAGACTACTGTGCTCTCTTCAGTCAATATCTCCCTCTTGTCTCTGCTGCTGCCGCCGTATCTTCACTACCACTTGTTACCAACCTTTTGGCTTGTTCCTAGTCTACTCTTCTGCTTGATCCAAACCTGCAACCACTTGTTACCAACCTTTTGGCTTGTTCCTAGTCTACCCTTCTGCTTTATCCAAACCTGCAACCACTTGTTACCAACCTTTTGGCTTGTTCCTAGTCTACGCTTCTGCTTGATCCAAACCTGCAACCACTTGTTACCAACCTTTTGGCTTGTTCCTAGTCTACGCTTCTGCTTGATCCAAACCTGCAACCACTTGTTACCAACCTTTTGGCTTGTTCCTAGTCTACGCTTCTGCTTGATCCAAACCTGCAACCACTTGTTACCAACCTTTTGGCTTGTTTACCAACTATGCTTCTGCTTGATCCTTACCTTCTACATCTGTTACTGGATCCCAGCTTGCTCAGCTTCTGGTGGGGCGATTCTGGAGACCACAACCAGGCACTAAAATGCAGCAAAACTCATCTCCACCATCAGGAGCTCTGGTGACTATCAGTTACTGCTTAGACCCCATGCCTCGGGTGAGCCTCCTTCATCTCTACTGCTATAGCTACTGGTCTCTGAGCCTGACCCCTGACTGTGACATGGGAGCATATGCTTGCTTGGCAATGGTATTGGCATTTAAGCTGGGTTGATTGTAAAAGACTTTTAAGTGGTCTTTAGCTAGTTCTTGATTTACCTGCGTCCTGACCTGCTACGTTTGCCATCCTGTGTAGCTTGCTTTTGACCTGTCTTTGGATTCCCGTCTACCTGTTGTGACCTTGGCCTGTGTATCTGAATTCCTGATTCTTTACCTCACTGCCCAGCTGTTACCTGACCTCGACTTGTATCCTCACTCTGTTCCTATACCTCACTTTGGCTTGTGTCCTGGCTTTTCTCCTGTCTTCTAATCAAGTGTCAGTGTTGCTTCTCTGGTCCTTTTGTGGTGGCCCACAGTCATCTGTATCCTGCATCCAGCAGTTGGCACTGCCTGCTACATCTGCCACTCTGTATCCTCACACCTCCTGTCATCACTACCAAGGGTGTTGGTAATGAGGTGCAATAGAAGTCCCCTCTCTAGCTCAATCTCCACCAATAGACCATTTATGTACTTCCCTAATCCTGCCTTAAGAACTCCCAGAAATTGCATCATCTTGGCCTGCCTTTTTGCTAGGACTTTGCTAAGACGCTTTCAGCTGATTCAAACCCTCTTGCATCTGTTATGTCTTCCCTGTTGCAGTAGCTGTGAGCTCTGTGATTCTGCAATGTGTAGTGGTTTAAGAGCTTACCTCTTGTGATGGTGGGTGGAGCAGTAACCAGCGACTTATTTACCGGGAGGAAAACAAGGCATTTGCCTAAGATGGCAGTTTGGGTGGGGGGGTGGGCGGAGGACCGGGGGACCTGATGAGGATCCACCATAGAATGCAAGGAGGATGCGCGCAGCTAGAGGGTGTAGACTTCCCGTACAAGGAAGGAAGACACTGGCTTGGCCCCGGAGAGGTTAGGGTTAGTGCTTCATGAAATCGCTCTCTCTTTGCAGGTGGCGGGGGGAGGGGTGTTTTGGCAGAGAGTGGCGGCACGGGGAGAAATGTTGGGGGGGGGGGGGATGTGATCTTGGCGGTGTCCAATTTTAGTGGTGGTGTGGGCTGGGGGGTGGTGGGGGGTGCCCAATTTTAGCGTCGATTAGGGCAGCACAAGAGCACCATTGCACCATTGGCAGTAACGACTAGGAGCAGCAACATCCTAGCAACAAGTTGGATAATGTCCTCGCTATAGGTTTAGACCTTTTTACATACTTCACAAAGCCTGGCTGAGAAACTCCCAGAGGTGGCATCCCTCCCTGTGAGGACATTGCTAAGACACTCCAAGGGGCGAGCTCTCAATCTCCTGCACAGTTGCTGCTCACTATCACCTCCATTGTAGCATCACTGAGCTCAGAGCATGCCTTTGATAGCGGGGATGAGCAGTTATGGTTGAAAGTTCATTAGAAATGTCCTAGCAACAAGGCAGGACAGGATGATGCCATCTCTAGGAGTTTATCAGTCAGGCTTTGGGAGGTACATACATGGTCTATAGCAAGGACATTATTTAACATTTTGTCAAAGCTGCACAGTTTGTTTTTATCTACAATCACCACGTACCTGTATAGGCAGTTTTTTTTATTTGTTTTTTTTTTCGCTAAAGGTGAACTAACCCTTTAAATGCTACCAAGTGATTGTCCCCTTATTATGGAAACCATCCCTGATTCCCACCAGATATGATTGGGTCAGGAAAGTGACCGACATTTACGGAATCTGAGCCCTGTGGTTACTGTTCTTGTTGTTGTCAGTATGGAATTATCACTATCTCTACCATTTTAACAGAATGCATTTTGTGATGTATGGACTGTTCAATTATAGTTTGATTGCCATGCTATACAGGCAATCTCTGGGTTACGAACATGATGGGGTCTGTAGGTTTGTCCTTAAGTTGAATTTGTAAGTTGAAACAAGTACTTTTTTTTTTTTTAGTGTAGCTCCACCAAAAAAAAAATGTTTTTGTATAGCACAAGGAAGGGTTAGCACCCCTGTCATGTTTGCTTCGCTGTATGTGCCCCTGTTCAGAAGATTTCATCTCACTTTCTGTCCCTGTGACATTTGAATTTTGAAAATTTTGGGGTTATCATAGAAACAAGGATTGGTGATAAACCTTTAGTGGAGACACCTTTTTCCCATGATAACTCTTAAGGAGTGAATTTCCCTTCCTAGGGGTGGATTTCCTCTCACCTCTTGTTTCTCCATCCCTTCATAAATACGAGTTCGTAACGTAAATGTTTGTAACTCGGGGACTGCTTGTAGTAGGCTGGACGTTAGTAGAGATACTGCAGCCTCCATTATTGAGAATGTGACTTGCTCTTGGCAGTAGACAAAAGTTTCAAACAAAATCAAACCAGTAAATATACATGAGGTATGATGAATGGTTTGCATGTGTGCACCTAAACAAAGATTATACAAGAAAATGGTCACCAGGGCGAGTAAAGAGCATAAATCTTCCCAGCGTTGGACACAAATGGCAAACCTATCAACATTTCTATCATTTCAAACCCACTCTATTCAGGACCAAAAGCAATGCCTTTAGATACATTTTAATTGGGGGTAAATTGTTGCAATGTTAAGCAAAGATCTCAGAAGCATAGTTGGCAATTTGGAAATAATCTTTTTACTTATTAAGGAATACTTTTGAATCAGGGGTGGATTGACAACTCATGGGGCCCCCGGGCAATAGGGGATCATGGGGCCCCTGTGTCCTTGCTCAAACTCAAAAAAGCCTATGAAAAAGGTACCAGGGGCATCTCATGGGGCCCCCTACTGACCTCGGGCAGTGCCCAAGTTTCCAAATGGTCAGTCCGCCCCTGTTTTGAATACACATAGCTGTCGAGATCAGTGGTCTCCAAATGTTCTAAGCAAAGGGCCAGTTTACTGTCCTTCACAGTAGAAGGGGGCCGGACTCTTGCCAATGGGAGTAGACACTTCATAAGCATCAGTGGGAGTCAACAATGCCCCAAGCTTGGTGGTCTATGGGAGTAAAAAAAAATAAAATATGCCTGTGATCAGTAGGAGGAGGAATAGTGCCCTTTTATTGGCATCATTGAAATGAGTAGTGCCCGTGGTTGGTGTTAGTGGAATGAATAGGGCCCAGTTGTTTATCAGTGGAAGGAATAGGGCCCCCATTATTGGTGTCAAAGGTTTAGTGGCTCATATCAGTGGGTGGAACAGTCCTCCAAAGGCCAGATAAAGGCAAGCAAAGGGCCACATCTGTTCTGTGGGCTAGAGTTTAGAGACTACTGGTCTCGATGATGGCAATCTCATGTGCTGGATTAGAAAAGGTTGACATACAAAGTACAGTGATTTTCACAATCAGTGTAACACCTGTTTTGCCATATCTGTAAGCACAAGGTTTTGTGCAGCGGTATGTAGGTAACAGGTTCTCCTTGATAATTATTCTTCATATACGTGGGTTAATCCTAGTCATTGCAGCTTTTCGTGTTTTTTTTTTTTTTAATTATTATACTGGAAATCACTACGTCTACATAGAAAACTTTTATTCAGCTGCTGGGACAGCTGGTGCTTGACCTCTAACACCAATATTAGTTACGGATAGGGGAGTAGCTATTGGCAGTGTGATAATTGTGCATTCATTAAGGCCTCTCCCTTGCTGACCAGTTGTGGGGAACTAATGACTGGTACTGTATGGTGCAATGTGCACTTGGCTTGCAATTTGCAAACTCACTTTGCAATTTGCTTTGGTTAATAAGGCATAGTCTCATTTCTTGTTATTCCACATTCTGAAACAGTTTACTGACAGCAAAAATGTCCTATTTATCAACTCTATATCATCCAAAATAGCTTTAAATTATTTTTTTTTTGTGTTAATTTGAGTATATATAGAAGTCAAATCCTTAGGTCCATTTCACATGCACACCTACAAGCCTCTACCACGTAGAGGCTGTCGTTGCTGACCTTTCTTCTAAAATGCTAGTTACCTGGCCAAATATGGTGTTCCCACATGCTTCAGATCTTTGAGTCCCGGATTTGAAAAACAGGAACCACTATATCTATGTAGCTCTTTTGCATGTTCTGTAATTTGTATTTTTAATTTTACCCTTGGGTTTTTGGAGTCTTGTCTTGTAAGTATAGTACCAAAGGAAACTGTGGCTCAAAGCCCTCAATTTGCCCATCTCTGTGGTTTCAGGTGTCGGCTCATGGAGCACCTCAACGCTCCCCATATGGAGGCTCATGGAGCTCCTCAATGTTCCTCACATAGAGGCTGATGGAGCTTTTCAATGTTCCCCATATGGAGGCTGATGGATCTCCTCAATATTCCTCACATAGAGGCTGATGGAGCTTTTCAATGTTCCCCATTTGGAGGCTGATGGAGCTCCTCAATGTTCCTCACATAGAGGCTGATGGAGCTTTTCAATGTTCCCCATATGGAGGCTGATGGATCGCCTCAATATTCCTCATATAGAGGCTGATGGAGCTCCTCAGTGGAATGAATAAGCAAATTGTCCACAATCCAAATGACATTGGGCTTCACAAAGCTTTATTATTCCAGGATCACAGAAGTCTGCCCAGATCAAGCCTCCTGTTTCCTCTAATCTCTGTGACTAAGCCATTTTTGGGTGAAACGTCAGAGTGTGGCTTGGTCTGGGAGGACTTGGCCTGGGCAGACCCTTTTGTGAATTAGTCCTAGAATAATAAAGCTTTTTGAAGGCTGATGTCATTGGAGTGTGGCCAACTTCCTTCATTGCCTTGTGAGCATGTTTGTGACTCCCATGATGGTCACACAACTTCATCACAAAAATGGTATCCATTTAAAAACCTTTAGTGTGATCACTGTTCACCAAAACAATACTATACTTTTTGCAAATTGCTGTTACTCCGGTAATGCACCTGTAAACAAAATTATGACATTGATGTTTAAAAGCTTTATTTGTCTTTCCATTTTATCTACAGGAATCGCCTACCTTGGAGGAGCATGCAGCCCTAAGCGTAAATGTGTCCTGGCAGAAGATAATGGTCTTAATTTGGCTTTTACTATAGCTCATGAGCTTGGTCACAAGTAAGATTTTAGAAAATATTTCATCACAGTACTTTTTTGGTGTGTGCAAAGTCACGCTTGTACCATTTTACCTAAACCACTGGGAGGGGAAGGTATCGAGTAACTGAGCAAATCTAATATATTTAAAAAAAAATGTTTCAGCCTGATACTACATTTGTTTGAATTCATTTTTTTTTCCTCATTAATCTACACTCAGCACCTCATAATGACAAAGTGAAAACAAAATTTTAGAAATGTCTGTGAATTTATTAAAATTTATAAACAAAACTGAGCGATCACATTGGCATACAGTGGGGATCGAAAGTTTGGGCACCCCAGCTAAAAATTTGTATTAATGTGCATAAAGAAGCCAAGGAAAGATGGAAAAATCTCCAAAAGGCATCAAATTACAGATTAGACATTCTTATAATATGTCAACAAAAGTTAGATTTTATTTCCATCATTTACACTTTCAAAATAACAGAAAACCAAAAAATGGCGTCTGCAAAAGTTTGGGCACCCTGCAGAGTTAATATCTTGTACTGCTCCCTTTGGCAAGTATCACAGCTTGTAAATGCTTTTTGTAGCCAGCCAAGAGTCTTTCAATTCTTGTTTGAGGTATCTTTGCCCATTCTTCCTTACAAAAGTCTTCCAGTTCTTTGAGATTTCTGGGCTGTCTGTCACGCACTGCTCTTTTAAGGTCTATCCATAGATTTTCAATTATGTTGAGGTCAGGAGATTGTGAAGGCCATGGCAAAACCTTCAGTTTACGCCTCTTGATGTAATCCCCCGTGGATTTCGAGGTGTGTTTAGGATCATTATCCATTTGTAGAAGCCATCCTCTCTTTAACTTCAGCTTTTTCACAGATGGCATCAAGTTACCATCCAAAATTTGCTGAAATTTTATTGAATCCATTTTTCCTTCTACTCGTGAGATGTTCCCTGTGCCACTGGCTGCAACACAACCCCAAAGCATGATTGATCCAACCCCATGCTTAACAGTTGGACAGAGGTTCTTTTCATTAAATTCTGTGCCCCTTCTTCTCCAAACATACCTTTGCTCATTCCGGCCAAAAAGTTCCATTTTAACCTCATCGGTCCACAGAACTTGTTTCCAAAATGCATCAGGCTTGTCTATATGTTCATTTGCAAAGTTCAAACGATGATTTCTGTGGTGAGGATGTAGAAGAGGTTTTCTTCTGATGACTCTTCCATGAAGACCATATTTGTACAAGTATCTCTTTATAGTGGAATAGTGTACCACAACTCCAGTGTCTGCCAGATCTTTCTGGAGGGATCGTGCAGTCAAACATGGGTTTTGAATTGTTTTTCTCACAATCCTGCGAGCTGTTCTGTCTGATATTTTTCTTGGTCTTCCAGATCTTGCTTTTACTTCCACTGTTCCTGATGACTGCCATTTCTTAATTACATTCCAAACAGAGGATATTGACATCTGAAAACGCTTTGCTATCTTCTTATAGCCTTCTCC
This sequence comes from Staurois parvus, assembly GCF_062004578.1. Taxonomy (NCBI): domain Eukaryota; kingdom Metazoa; phylum Chordata; class Amphibia; order Anura; family Ranidae; genus Staurois; species Staurois parvus. The sequence continues at coordinate 2,319,187 of NW_028318641.1, forward strand.
AGCTTTGTGAGCGTCAACTATTTTCAGTTTCAGTTTTCTAGACAACTGCTTAGAAGAACCCATGGTGCTGATTGTTGGGGCAAGGTCAGATGAGTCTGGGCATTTAAAACCTTTTGAGATTGACATCACCTGGTCTTCCCAGACGCTGACTGAGAACAATCCATGACACTGGCAGGTCTCAGCTTTGCAAAGGGGGAAGTGCATGCTATAAATTCTGCAGGGTGCCCAAACTTTTGCAGACGCCATTTTTTTGTTTTCTGTTATTTTGAAAGTGTAAATGATGGAAATAAAATCTAACTTTTGTTGACATATTATAAGAATGTCTAATCTGTAATTTGATGCCTTTTGGAGATTTTTCCATCTTTCCTTGGCTTCTTTATGCACAATAATACAAATTTTTAGCTGGGGTGCCCAAACTTTCGATCCACACTGTAAGTATTCAGACCCCTTTGCAACAATGCTTGAAATTTTGGTTAGGTTCCTCCCATTTCTCTTGATCATTGCTGAGATGTTTCTACACCTTGATTGGAGTACATCTGTGGTAAATACATTGATTGGAAATGATTTGGAAAGGCATGCACCTCTCTATAAAAGGCCTCACTGCTGACAATGCATACTGTATCAGAGCAAAAGCCATGAGGTCAAAGGAACTGCCTGCGGAGCTCAGACATAGGATTATTGCAAGGCACAGATCTGGAGAAGGCTACATAAAATTTCTGCTGCACTGAAGGTTCCCAAGAGCACCGTGGCCTCCATAATTTTCAAATCGAAAAAGTTTGGCACAACCAGGACTCTTCCTAAAGCTGGCTGCTGGACAAAACTGGGCGATCAAGGGAGAAGGGCCTTAAGAGCAGTGACCAAGAACCTAATGGTCACTCTGACAGAAATCCTGTGTGGAGATGGGGCAATATTTCAGGAGGACAACAATCATTGCAGCCCTCCACCGATCTGGGCTTTAAGGCACAGTGGCTAGACAGAAGTCTCTCCTCATGCAGAACACATGAAAGCCCACTTGGAGTTTGCAAGTGACAGTGGTTCCCAGGACATAAAGTGAGGGTGAGTCTCCCCACAGGGACACAGACAGCTCCTGTCTACCAAAAAACCCACAAAAACCATTGGGTGTATTATTGCTGTAAAGCATTTTTCGTAATCGCTGTATGTGGTGGCGTGGAAATGGAATTCACAGGGTCAATGACCTACTCTATTTGTGGAAATTAAAATCTTGAGAGGATCTCCGTTCCCAAAAAAAAATCCTTAAGGAAATGCTTCATATGCTTGTAGCTTACATCACATTTGCTCTAAAGATCCTGGTCTATTCCCCTCCTTCTTCCTACAGATTTTCAGCTGACCTGTACTTAAACAAAATGTTATTGGCTCTTATTTTAATGCTCCCCTCCTGGATATTCAGTGCCAGCTAGAAACCCATGATTGAAGACTAGGAAAGAGGATATACTGTAGGATTACTAACTGCCATTGGGGAATGAACTCATCTGAGCTTAGTGAAAGAGAATGATAACAAATTCAAATGGCTGTAAACAATGTGGTCAGAAAACAAGTGGTGCTATCCGTATTACTGTTAGGTTTTTAAAGCCCAACTCCAATCAGAGCTAAAATTTAACTTCACTGTTCTGAGATAATGGAGTGCATGGTATTCAAGAGATGGAGGATCTTACAGTAGCTCTCAAAGACCATATCTCTGATCAAAACAAAAAATGGTGCTATGGGAATGAAGTTAAATTCCCTCTAGATATCAACAATTACCCAATTTAATCTGGCTAGAGACACCAGGCTGCTGGCCTCGCTTCTTGCCTTGCAACAAATCACGTTTGGTCTGTTCTGGTTACCCGGAATATGTTCTCGACTCTCAAAATTTTCAGTTTAGTCCTGTCCTTCCCCTTCCCTTCTCCCAAGACTGATCCAGGTTCTCTTCCCACAACCCTATCAGACTGGCTAGCATGCTCAGTGTTGCTGAGCCCCAATGTTCACTCATTTCCTTTGTACAACATTGTAGCTGGCCCACAAAGATCATTCACTCTGCTCTTCCATTGATAACTATAACCATCCCATGACCTGATCATTTGCAGCCAAAAGGATCCCAAGACCCACCACTTCACCAGACTCTGTTGTGAGACTAGTACAGGCATGGAATGAAGAGTGCATACTCGTACCCGGCGGTTGGTACACTCTACAGCTGAAGACTGTTTTTCCCTCAAGGTGCAGTCCTCATATTAGGAAACTTTGGAGACATAGGTTTACCCTTCAGTGTACCAGCTTTGTGCACTCTGTGAGTGAATTTTTATTTATTTTTACTAAATGTGCAATTATATGAAGTACACTATGATTTTTTTTTTTTATTTAAATTTTGAACACACGTTGATCATGCCTGCGACCCTTGGAGAGGAACCATTTACCAGTCTGAAGGAAGATCAGTCATTATCCTTAGTACAAAAGGGTTAAAGTGCATTTTGACTGAAGTCATAGTAGGTCATATTGCTGAGGTTAGTGGTGGTGGTTGCACACCAAGTGGTGTTGCACACTTGTCCCTCACGGATGACGTGGTGTGGTATACCTTCTGAAGATTACTATGAAGGACTGCTTCACTTAACGTCCCAATGTTTTAATAATACTTCTACTATGGATGTGAGAAATAACTTCCACTATCATTGGACATTTTTTATGACATGATCATTCTGTACTTGTGTTGTGTCTATGTGTAGCGCTGTGTTTCACTCTGTTTTTTCTATAAGACCCACCACTTCACCTCTGACTTCTGTCCCTTGAATAAATACCTTCAAATGAATGATCTCCAATCACCACTGCCCCAAATTGATAAACTGTGTCTACTAGCCTGCAGGGGCAGATGGGAACAGGTAGATTAATGCAGCCTCTATACCAGCGTTTCTCAACCTTTTTCAGTCAAGGCACCCTTTAAAATTATCGACAATTTCAAGGCACCCTCTAAAATTATGGACAGTCTTGAGGCACTCTATTCTTAAATGTAAAAAACTATTCTAAAAGTTTTACATATAGCATCAACATCTACACACGTTGTACATCCAATTTTAGAGGTGATTTATTCTCCCAGATCAAATGCACTTGTGCACACTGGTACTGACTAGCATTCCAAGGTTTCTCTTTTCACTAAGTTTTTCTCCATCACGCAGCTAATGTGACCCCAGTGGTGACAGAGATGGGCAGGGGAGGTATCAAACAAGGATGCTGAGCAGATGACCAACATACTCTTTATCGACTGATGAGGTCATTGGCTGTTGGGATGCCGGCATCTAGAAGGTTGTAATGGTGCACAATGAAAACCTGTGGCTTTGTGTAACTAAAAGGCAGACTTAATCCACCTCTGGCTTGTACACAATTTTTGGGCAATTTGTAGATATTTTGCAAAGTCACCCCAGAAGAAACCTCAAGGCACCTTGGTTGAAAAAGGCTTCTCTATACAATCTCATCTTCTATCCTAATTGTATGCCATCATCTCAAGCACATATCTGTCAACCTGTAAAGGTTTTGGAAGGTCTCCATACGAGATGGTTATGAGAAAAGTTGATCTAAAATAACTTTAAAGATGATCATTACCATTTATGTTAAAATTTCAGCCCCTCCTGTTGTGTATTTGATCTGTTGTCCCATGCCCTCTGCGGCTGAGATGAACTAAGTAATTACCACCTTCTGGTGCAGGAGGGCCATCAAACTGTTAACTTGGTTCCACTATGCTAACCCTGAAAGTAATCACCTTAACTATCTCTTAGGCCTCTTTCACACGAGTATGCCGATCAGATCTGCCTGTTCGGTTTTCAGGCAGACCCGATCATACCCTCCATTCTCCCCTATGGGCAGTCAGATGTAAATGGACTGGTGTCTGTTTACTCCCAGCTTTCTCCAGTCCAATCTGGCAAAAACCAAAGTACTGGTCATCAGTCAGCTCCGTTCTGCTCACCGGGGGATTAAAATGTGAGGGGTATAGACATCTGTGAGATACTGTACTAGGGCCAAATTACCCTACCAGCATGTCTTTGGAGTGTGAGAGGAAACCCACAAAAGCACAGTTGGCATTCAAACTGAGGCACCCCAGTGTGGAAAGTCAGAAGTACTAACCATTAAGCCAATTACATTCCACAACTGAATTTTAGAACCTGTATGCATTCATACCAGAACACGCAATTTCATTTAGTTTATCTGTACTGCAAGCTTGCAATATGTAGTCATTCCCATGTGTAATTTTGATGTGTGGGGCCTCCTTATGTATCTGGGAGATATACTGTAGTTATTGTGTCTAGTTTGTCAAAGGCAACAGAGACACAAGTCTTATGAAAACCACTTGATAAATGAGGCCCTTTGTAAATGACACAATGATATATTGTAATAATCTCCGTATGATGTAAATTCCGTGCCTTGTATGGCCTAAAGACCACAATTTGTATTTGAGCCTGTATGTTTTTGGATCTAAGCCATGAGATATGGAGTAAACCTCTGTTCAACTAGCTAAATGTATTTTAAAAACACAGATCTTGAGAAAAATTTGGATAAAAAATTGTCAATATGGTGCGACGGTTGCAACTGAGACAAACTACATGGATGGATGGAAAGCGCAGTGTGGTCCAAATCCTCAGGACAAATTTTAAGGCTTTGGTCACCACTGAAAAATCCAATCCAACACACCTCTGAGAGACTGAAGAGATCTCTAGGCAGCAAACAGACAAAAATGAGCAAAGTGCTCAGATGAAGTGTAGTGGGGGTATAAACATTTATTAAAGGAAGATAATTAGCAACACACATGAAGTAAGATGAATTGTGCTTATCATGGTTCTCAAAAGAATTCCCTGCTGGAGAGGACACCAAATAAACTGTCACAGTGGATACATTGGATATGGTCTGGATGGAATCTGCAAGAGAGACAGCAAGGGGGCCAAACTAAGTGCAGCAAGGTGGAGATGTGGACACAGCACACAAGAATTGACAACTCACTGTGTGTGTATGATCTTATGAATTACAGTCATTGGTGGAGGTGGGAGAAGGAGGCATCTAGGATCCCAAGGTGGAGCTGCTGCTGCAAAGGGGTGGCGTGTGGTAGCCGGGGTAACCAGGCAATCCCAGGACAGGAAAAAGGTATCGGCACATGTGGATCGATGAATGTGTGAGATCATCTGTAAAGCTGGGAGTCCTTTTGAAAACCATAATAAGCACTATTCGTTATACCATATGTCAATTGCTGATTGTCTTCCTTTAAAAAAAATGTCTATACACCCACTACACTTAAACTGTGCACTTTGCTCTTTTTGAGAACATTTGAGGCTGCCACTGATGGTCTCAAAAAAAAATTAATCTTTTGGCCATGTTAGCTTTAGTATTACCATGTCATCTCTTAATAGGGTCCAGGTCCAGAAGTCAAAGCATGAGCATGGCAGCTAGGCAACTACCATTTTCAGAAAAGATGCCAGCAATGGCTTTCCACACATAGTATACAGTTAGGTCCATATGTATTTGGACACAGGCACAATTTTGAGTTTGTCAGGTATTTACCAAAATATATTCAAGCTATAGTTATATAATGGATATGGGCTGAAAGTGCACACTCTCAGGTTTAATTTGAGGGTATGTACATCCAAATTGGAGGAAGGGTTTAGGAATTACAGCTCTTAAGAGTAGCCATCCCCCCTTTTTCAAGGGACCAAAAGTAATTGGACAATGCAATATGGCCATAAATAAAATGTTAATTTTTAATATTTTGTTGAGAATTCTTTACTGGCAATGACTGCCTGAACTCTGGAACCCATGGACATGACCACAGACTGGGTTTCCTCCTTTCTGATGCTTTGCCAGACTCTTAACTGCAGCTGTCTTCTGTTGTTTTTTGTTTGTGGGTCTTTCTGCCTTTTAATTTTGCCTTCAGCAAGTGAAATTCATGCTCAATTGGGTTGAGATCAGGTGATTGACTCAGTCATTGCAGAATATTCCACATCTTTTCCTTCAAAAGCTCCTGGGTTGCTTTTGCAGTGTGTTTTGGATCATTGTCCATCTGTACTGTGACGCGCCGTCCAATCAACTTTGCATCATTTGGCTGAATCTGGGCTGACTGTATATCTCTAAACAATGCAGAATTAATCCGGCTGCTTCTGTCTTCTGTCACATCATCAATAAACACCAATGACCCAGTACAACTGGAAGCCATCCATGCCCATGCCATCACATTGCCTGCACCATGTTTTACAGATGACGTTGTGCGCTGTCCCAAGCCTTCTCAACACTTTTTTTCTTCCTGTCATTCTGGTACAGAATAATCTTGGTTTCATCCGTCCAAAGACTGCTTTTCCAGAACTGGTCTGGCTTTTTCAGATGTTCTTTGGCAAAATTTAATCTGACTTTTCTATTCTTCATGCTTATGAATGGTTTGCACTTTGTGGTGAATCCTCTGTATTTGCTCTCGTGAAGTCTTCTCTTGATTGCAGACTTTGACAATGATACGCCCACCTCCTGGAGAGTGTCGTTCACTTGTCTGGATGTTATGAATGGGTTTTTCTTTACCACAGAGAGGATCCTGCGATCATCCACCACTGTGGTCATCTTTGGACGTTCATGCTTTTTTATGTTACTGAGCTAACCAGTGCGTTCTTCTTTCCTCAGAATGTACCAAGTTGTTGATTTGACCACTCCTAATGTTGATGCGATCTCTCTTATGGATTTGTTTTGTTTTCAAATCCTTACAATGCCCTGTTTCACTTGGATGGACAACTCCTTTGAACGCATGATGTAGGTTCACAGCAATATTTATTTATTTCAGGTACTTACATAGTGCTGTCAATTTGCGCAGCGCTTTACATATATATTGTACATTCACATCAGTCCCTAACCCTCAAGGGGTGTACAATCTAAGGTCCCTAACTCACATTCATACATACACATACGGCCAATTTAGACAGGATCCATTTCACCTACCAGCATGTTTTTGGAGATTCCAAATGCAAATACCACACTTAGAATCAACTCCAGACCTTTTATCTGCTTAATTGATGAAGAAATAACAAAGGAGTAGCCCACACCTGGCCATGAATCAGCTTTTGATTCAATTGTCCAATTACTTTTGGTCCCTTTTGAAAAAGGGAGATGGCTACTGTTAAGAACTGTAATTATTATTATTATTAAACAGTATTTATATAGCGCCGAAGGGTGTGCTCAGCGCTGTACATTAGCGAGGGGGACAGAACATGAGACAATACAGTACAATACAATACACGAGGGGTTCGAGGGCCCTGCTCTTTCGAGCTTACAATCTAGGAATTCCTAAACCCTTCCTCCACTTTGGATGTACATACCCTCAAATTAAACCTGAGAGTGCGCACTTTTAGCCCATATCCATTATATAACTATAGCTTGAATATGTTTTGGTAAATACTTGAAAAAAACTCAAATTGTGCCGGTGTCCAAATATATATGAACCTGACTGTATCTCCCATGATGGGTTTACATTAAATAATGCCTGTATTATGAAGGTGCTTAGTTTACGGTTGTATTACTACAATTTTGGGAATGGTGTTTGATCTTTTCATTTGCTGTTATACACATTTGAAGGGTTGGTCCACCCAAAAGTGATGCTTTGGGATTGGGTGAATTTTGGAGGAATGTATTGGAGTTTCCCAGTAATAGTGTTGCGGTTAGAGTAACCGTAATCTTGGTTGCCTTTGCACTGGTTGAAATGAGGATTAAGGGAGTTGGCAGAGGGATCTCATTTCTTTAGTTCCTCGAGTATAAAAAAAAAGCTAACTGGTGGTTTAATGCACTAGTTTCTACCCATGACTAAAAAAATTATTTGGTTGACTGGCCTTTTATTTTAGGCTTGCCTAGACTTCACAGGTGCTTAGTAATCAATATAAAACACTACTCCTTTTCAAGAATTTTTACTAGATGAAATTATGTCCTTTGAATGTGTAGTTTATATACTAAAAGCTTAAAAAAACAATGCAGGGGCATAGCTACAGGGGTTACAATTGCAACCTGGTCCCATGCTGCATGGGGCCCGTGCGGCCCCTGTGTATGCTTGGATTGGGGGGGGGGGCTGCATATAGAGGACCTGAACTCTCCATGTTCCTCCTGAAGCTACTGAATGCCTGCGGGAGGAAGAGAAGCCATCATTCAGCGGCTGCAGAAGGAACATGAAGATTGGTTCCTCTATATGCAGCCACCCCTGCCGCTCCTCCTATCCAGCTTTTTTTCTACTGCCACCCATGTGCTATGCAGCCCTCCTAAGCACTTTCTGGCCCCCCCCCATTCTTTTTCCCCCTGGCCCCTCTTGTCCCATGAAGCTCTCCCAGGACCCCCCTCCTATCCTTCGCCAACTGCTGTAAGGATATAGAGCAGGAAAGAGGACGGTAAATGTGTGATTTACCAGACCCTTCCTTTTATGAATGGAGAGCAAGTGATCAGTGCCAATCACTGATTCTGTCCATTCATAACTGAAACATAGTAAACTGTGCTTCAGTTTGTGAATGGAGGCAAAGCTCTGTACAGAACTATTCTTATCCATTCATTCAGTGCAGCCGAAGCTGCAGAGTTGGAGATTGAGGGACTGTATCTGCAATCTCTATTCTCTGTCTCTGTATAGACCCGATATCTCACCAAAGCCTTCCGGGCTCCAATGGGGCTCTTAAAAAATTGGAAAAAAAAATTGGTAAAAAAAGAAAACTACTGACACCAGTGGCAGAACTACCCAGGTCACAAAGGCCGCGACCGGGCCCTGCCATCTCATGGCTTCATGGTTTCTTGCACTGGGGCCTGAAAGTTTGCCACGTGTTCTACCATACTTATAACAGACAGTAGGGAAAATTAGGCAGACCTAGCACTTGAACATCAAGCACTAGAAAATAGTAATGCAGTGTGAGTAAAGTCTTGGAACCCTTGTGAAACTGGAAATCTCTCATTTTGTAGTACACGTCAAACTGGCTTATAATTAGTTTGAGCCATTAATGTCCTTGGGAAAATGTTTATATGTAACACAGAATCTGACATGGTCAAAAACGAGCACACGGTCTGTTCTATTCCCATTGTAATTTCTAAATGCTTACTGTAAGCCTGTACTTGGATTACTGGATTTCATCCAGACCACATCTGAAAAAAAATATATTAATGTTCTTTAGTGCATTTTGTAATGAATAAGCAAATGGATATTGCTGTTTGAAGTCATATAATTTGAATAGTACATGACTTCTATGGCAGAAAAGGTGTGTGTATATCTGTGATACGCAGAACATTAATATTAAGGGTGTATGTAGACAAAGTGTGGTGTTGATTTTATTTTGTTAATTCAGAGCTTATAATGCATATATAGCTTTGAGTGAAACTAATGGTGTTGGATGACCTGATAATCGTGTTGGTGGCCCCTTGAATTATCCAACAGTAACCAGAAACTGGCGCTCAAATCTCTCTTGCTGTACTCAAAATGGAATCTTGCACTTGCTGAGGTGCCGCCCTCGGTAGATGGGGCAATCTCGATGCGAGCAGAAAAGAACAAAACAGGGCGCACTCTCCTTGTTCATTACCGTTGTGACGGAGGAAAGGCAGGACAGAACACACAGAGTGGATGGCAGACGCAGAAAGCTTTATTGAGACAAACAGACGGCAGTCCTTCAATATGGGGGGTGGCAGAGAGGGTGGATTTGCCACTAAATGGTAACGAGGGGGCCCCACCCACTTATAGTCCACTAGGAGAGCCAAGGGGGTGTCCCTGTAACAGGGGTAGTCCGACACAGGAGAGGGGTGCGAGGAGTCACCACCGCAACAGTTCAGGTAACACAGTGGGGAAGCAGGTACTCACGGATCCAACAGGGTGCCTGGTTTCCCAGGGGTAGAAGCAGAACGCAGGTACCTGTGGAGTCCGGATCAGGCGGGTGGCCTCTTGCTCTGGCAGACGGGCTGCGGTAGTCTCTCCCCCTTCTGTGGAGTCTCTGGCAAAAAACAGGCAGGCTGGGATAGTCTCTCCCCCTTCTCTGTAGGGTCTCTCGCAATCGCAGGTAGGCTTTCTCTGGTTGTCTCTTCCCTCCTGTGGGGTCTCCGTGAGGCTGGGGAGTAGACTTGCAGAGTCTATTCACAAGGGTCTCGCCGAAGCTTGAGATCCCTTGCGGACTCCACACTGGAATGAAAAACGGAGCTTCTAGCATCAGCCTCTTAAACTGCTGCAGGACGCTCCCCGGTCGCCTTGGCAACCGCGATGGGGGAGGTAATACTAGACCTCAGGGAGAATCAGGCTGGTTACAGGGACATCCTGGGGGGCAGGGATGATGTCTGCATAGATGAAAAGCAAGTTGGGAGATGTGCAGAGAGCTCCCAGCCAGCTGGCCGGGAGGGAGGGGGCCCAGAATAATTTAATTAGGCCATTTGGCCTAGTGACACAGGGGACAATTGGAACAATACAGAGCAGGACTCTGAGGGCATGTGATACAAGGCATTAATAAGGGGATTAATAATTGGCAGGCTCCCATACCGTGACAACCGTAATAATGTGAAATTTTATTTAGAAAAGCAAAAACATACTCACTAGCCAAAAAGGTCATAAAACTGAGACAATAAGTCAACGGTTGCCAGCCGTGGACAGCATGGGTCCTTGGGTAAAGTGCTCATGCGTTTCGGGAGTCGAAATCCCAAGCAATAGATGAAGGCACAATGCATGAGAAGGATCCTTATATATGGGACTAAATGGTAGTGAGAACCCCGGCCACTCCCCCACTGTGCAACAAGGGGGGGTGGGATTCTGCAAGAAACACCCCAAATGACACCCAACATTTGGGGCTTTTTTTTTTCCCTACAGAGGGGGAAAATGACGATCAAAACATTTGGGGCGTTTTTTTTTTTTCTACAGAGGGGCAACTCCCCCTTGTAGGAAAAAAAAACACCCCAAATGGGTGTCATTTGGGGCGTTTCTTGTAGAACCCCGTCCCCCCTTGTTGCACAGTGGGGGAGTGGCCAGGGTTCTGACTACCATTTAGTCCCATATATAAGGATCCTTCCCATGCATTGTGCCGTCATCTATTGCTCTGAGGAAGGGAACTCGACTCCTGAAACGCGTTAGCACTTTACCTGAGGACCCATGCTGTCCACAACTGACCACCTTTGACTTCTTGTCTCAGTTTTTATGACCTTTTTGGCTTTTCTAAATAAATTTCACATTATTACGGTAATGCACGTGGAGAGTGTGCCCTGTTTTGTTCTTTTCTGCCCCTTGAATTATGTTAATGGACTTTGGTAGCCTCTTACAACAGGTCAGTGACCACTTGCATTGGATTGGTGGCCTCTAATAGTCCCTTTTATCATGGTCTCTAGATCTTAGTTGCACTCTGGCTCTCTCCATTAGTTCTGTGCAGCATATTGGGGGTTTCTATGTGTTCTATGCTTTTAGAAGTCTCTTGCACCATGTTGATGGTCTCCTGCACCATGTTGATGGTCTCTAATAGCTTCTTGTCCAAGGCCAGTGGCTTCTATTCATTTTTTGTTTCAGATGTGTGGCCTCTTCGTGATGTCTTTTTTTTTTTTTTTACCATGTTGATAACCTTCGCTATTCGCTCTGATAGCCTCTGGCGTCAGGCCAGGGGGTTTAAGTAGTCTTTTTCACCATTTTGGTGAACTTGCCAGGTTGGCAATCTCCTGCAGAATTTGTGATTTTGAGTAACCTCTTGTCTATTCTGGTGATCTCTTGTAGTCTCCTTCAGCAAGTTGTTTCTCTTGCACTTTGTTGTTGGCCTTTAGTAGCTTCTTGTTTTGAGCCAATGACGCCTGGTAGTCTTTTGCATCAGCTGTGTGGCCTCTACTAGTCTTTTGCACCATGTCGATGACCTCTGATAACCACAAACTCCATGCCAGTGTCTTCTGGTGGCCAAACATGCTTGTGGTTGGCTGGTGTTTAGTAAACTTGCAGTTCTAGTAATTGGAGTAGTCCAGGGATGCACAAATCATATCACCCGATGCCCGAGACATGCATTTCCGTATGCCGGGTAGGTGTTGTGTTTTTTGTTTTTTTTTTCTTTTACGTTTAGTTCTGCTGCAGGGAAGCAGGCTTACTTAATGAGGTTCGATTTTTCATGTCAGTTTTCAGTGCAATTATCAAAGGTAGTTGCTCAGAGGTTCAGGTGCAATTCAGATATCATTCAGGGATGGGATTGTGAATACTGCTGCGATTTTCAATCTGCCTTCATATGCTAGAAAAATGCAGTCTATCCTCTTCTCTACAAAACTGCCTTCCATGCAAATCTATCTTCTAGCCATTTCTATGCAAAACTGCCTTCCCGCCACCTCTATGCAAAACTGGCTTTGAATCGCATCCTATATGAACCGTTATCTCAGAATGGCTCTATAGTCTATGCTGTGTGAATTTGGAACAGATCGCTCCAAACTCGTATAGGACCTTTTTTTTTTTTTTTTTTTTTTTTTAACCGGATCAAAATTTCACCACTGAACATCCTTCATAGAAAATGTAATTCAGATGCCATGTGAATCTATGCCTTTCAGGTTGCATCAAATTTGAATCAGTGTGAACCGGGACTAAAGCGTCATTCACACGTGGATGTTTTGGGGATTGCCGCAGAATCGCTGCGATTTTGCTTACGTTTTCAAAACACACTACAATTCCAAAGTGCAGGTTCAGGTGCCATTATTTTCAATAGTGCCTAAAACGCAGTGTGGTTTTGCTGCACATTCCCACAGCAACTGCGACAATTCACACCACATGAACTTTGTTACCCAAAAAGGAGCAGGAGCTTCTTATGGGCAACGAGCTTCACACGATGCGATTTGCTGCATGATAAATTGTGGCAAAGCCACACCATGTTTTAGGTGCCATTGAAAATTGCTCCCCAACCTCTGTTTTGCAAATGCAGTGCGTTTTGAGATCGATGGCAGAATCGCAGAGATTCTGGCGTGATCCCAAAACACCCATGTGTGAATGGAGCCTCACGGTGCGGACACCAGAGCTTGATTTGGCTGCTCAGCGTGCAATTGTGGGGGAGGTAGCCTGAAAGAATAACTTTTTTTTTTTTTTTTTTTACTACACCCTCATTGGGGCCGGCGCCTCATTTACTCGCTCAACAGATGTGCTTCTGCTTAGCGATAAGAGAGTCTGACACTCCCCTTTTCTGACGAGCACCCAATCGTTCACACTGCAAGGTCTCTACCCTCCCTGCTAGTCCCCCGGTGCAATGCTGGAAACAGGCAGGGAGGTGAGTAGGAGATAAACAATGCAATGCTAAAGCCTTATTTAACCACTTGCCCTCCAGAGGATTTACCCCCCTTAATGACCACGCCTCTTTTTGCTACTCGGCGCTGCACTAATTCAACTGATAATTGCGCGGTCATGCAACGCTGCTTCCAAAAGAAATTTACGTCCTTTTTTTCACACAAATAGAGCTTTCTTTCGGCGGTATATGATCACCTGTGCGCTTTTTATTTTTCACACTATAAACAAAAAAAGGCCAAAAATTTTGAAGAAAAACGATATTTTTTACTTTCAGCTATAAAAAATATATAGTAAACTCAAAGTTGGTTATAAATTTAGGCCAAAATGTATTCTGCTCCATGTTTTTGGTAAAAAAAATCCCAATAAGTGTATTTTGATTGCTTTGTGTGGAAGTTATAGCGTCTACAAACTATGGTATAGATACTGCAATTTACACCATTTTTCTGCTATACAGCGCTGCGCTAGTTTAACGGATAATTGCGCGGTCATGCAATACGGTACATAAATGAAATTTACATCCTTTTTTCCCACAAATTGAGCTTTCTTTCGGTGGTATTTGATCGCCTGTGCGGTTTTTATTTTTTGCGCTATAAAAAGAAAGGCTGACAATTTTGAGGAAAAAAAACAATATGTTGGACTTTTTGCTATAAAACATGTCCAGTAAAAAAAAAATTAAAAATCAAATTTATTCATAAATTTCTGCCAAAATGTATTCTGCGACATGTTTGCTAAAAAAAAAAAACCCAATACGTGTAAATTAATTGATTTACGTTATAGCGTTTACAAATGGCGGGAAAGATACTGGAATTTTTAGTTTTTTTTTTATACTAATAATGGCAGTGATCAGCGACTTATGGCGGGACTGCGGTAGACATTCTGACATTGGGGGGTACTGACTTGGGGTCACTGACATCCCCAGTGACACCAATACAGTGATCAGTGCAAAAAAAAAAAAACACTGACACTGTACTAATGGCACTGGGGAGGAAGGGGTTAACTTTATTATTCAATGAAAGGGTTAACTGTGTGAGGGGAGTGTTTTACTAGGGGGCGGGGGGTGTACTGCAGGGAACACCGCTGATCGGGAGAGAGAAACTCTTCTGTCCCGATCAGCGTCTCCTGGAGCTGTCAGCGGTTGCCACTGATCGCCGGGACATAGCCGGTAACGACCGGCTGTGACCCGGCGACTGACATCCGCGGCTGTGATCGGCGGGACAGGTAGGGCGGCAGCGCGCCTCACGCGGGCCCCCTACCTGTTTACAAAACACACGTTTTAAAACGTGCTTTTGCCCAGCCGTGCCGCTCTGCCAACGTATTTATACAGTGGCTGGGCGGCATGTGGTTAACCACCGGGCTATACCGGACACTTTTACCCACTTCCTGCCCAGGCCAGTTTTCAGCTTTCAGCACTGTTGCACTTTGAATGACAGTTGCGCGGTCATGCAACACTGTACCCATATGAAATTTGTGTCCTTTTTTGTTTGAGGCATTTAACTCTGTTTTTAACTTTTTTGCTCTATAAATGAAAAAAGACCGAAAATTTTGGAGAAAAAAAACAGTTTTTCTTTTTCTGTTGTAACATTTTGCAAATAAATAATCTTTCTACAAAAATTTAGGCCAAAATGTATTCTGTTACACTTCTTTGGTGAAGTGAAATTAGTCTGGCTGACAAACATCCATCCAGTTCAACCAAAAAAAAAGTTATAATCCTATACCCACAGTTGATCCAGAGGAAGGCAAAAAACCCCCAGCAAAGCATGATCCAATTTGCAATTGGATTTTCCTTGGATCAACTTTACCCAGGGGTGGGCGGACTGACCATTTGGAAACTCGGGCACTTCCCCAGTAGGGGGCCCCATGAGATTCCCCTGGTACCTTTTTCATAGGCTTTTTTGAGTTTGGGCAAGGACACACGGGCCCCATGATCCCTTATTGCCCGGGGGCCCCATGAGTTGTCAGTCCACCCCTGACTTTACCTATAAATGTTAGTATTCCATTATATTCTGTGTATCCAAGAAAGAGAATCCAGGACTTTTTTTTTTTTTTTAAAGCAATCCACTGAGCTGGCCAGAACCAACTCTTGAGGGAGTCTATTCCACATTCTCACAGCTCTTACTGTGAAGAAACCTTTTTGTATTTGGAGATTAAATCTTTTTTTTTTTTTTTTTTTTTAATCAGGACAAGTAGATTGTTATGACCTCTCTGCGGCCTTCGACACAGTCGACCACCCCCTCCTCCTCAAAAAACTACACTCCCTCGGCCTCAGAGATTCTGCTCTCTCCTGGCTCTCATCCTACCTGTCACAACGCTCCTTCAGCGTTACCTATAATGCTACCACCTCCCCCTCACTCCCCCTCTCTGTTGGGGTCCCTCAAGGCTCTGTCCTCGGGCCCCTTCTCTTCTCCATCTATACCTCCTCCCTTGGCCAACTCATACACTCTCACGGCTTCAACTACCACCTCTATGCCGACGACACACAAATCTATCTCTCAACCCCCCCACCTCACCCCCTTGGTCTCAGCCCGAATCACACACCTACTGAGCGACATATCAGACTGGATGTCGCTCCACTTCCTTAAATTGAACCTCTCCAAAACCAAATTTCTTGTCTTCCCCCCTGCCCGGACACCACCCCCCATTGATTTCTCCGTCACATCCAACAACGCTACCATCAAACCCGCCCTGCAGGCCAGAGTACTGGGTGTCATTCTGGACTCCAACCTATCCTTCCAGCCCCAAGTCCAATCTTCAACAAGCTCGTGCAGACTCCACCTCCGCAACATCGCCAAAATCCGCACGTTCCTAACCCCAGAAACCACTAAACAGCTCATCCACTCCATCATATCACGACTCGACTACTGCAACTCCCTCCTCACTGGCCTGCCTCGCTGCTGGCTATCCCCGCTTCAGTCTATCCTGAATACGGCTGCCAGACTCATCCACCTTTCCAACTGCTCTGTCTCCGCCACCCCCCTCTGCCAATCCCTCCACTGGCTTCCGATTGCGCAACGGATCAAATTCAAAATCCTAACGCTGACGTACAAAGCTGTCCACCATACTGCCCCGAACTACATCACTGACCTAATATCCAAGTACCGCCCAGCACGCACACTCCGCTCCTCACAAGACCTCCTTCTCTCTAGTTCCCTGGTCTCCTCCTCCCATGCCCGCCTCCAGGACTTCTCCAGGGTGTCACCCATCCTCTGGAACTCCCTGCCCCAACCCATCAGATTATCACCTACTCTCCTCTCCTTTAGGCGCACCCTGAAAACCCATCTCTTCAGGGAAGCCTACCCCACCCCCTGCTAACTTGCCAACCTCCTCCACTCTTCCTACCACTCCATCCCCCACAGCTATCTCCTCCTGTGCCACCATCCCCTCCCTCCTAGATTGTAAGCTCGAAAGAGCAGGGCCCTCAATCCCCTCATGTTTTGCATTGTATTGGTATTGTTCTGTCACATGTTCTGTTCCCCTTTGTAATGTACAGCGCTGAGCGAACTATTGGCGCTTTATAAATACTGTATAATAATAATAATAATAATAATGAGGGACAAGTAGGCTGGGACCCTGATTTATTCTCTTGGATAAGTAGTTTTTTTTTAAAATGTTCACACCCCTGTAGTCAAACAGATATGTTTTCTGACATCTCCCTATTTTTCCAATTTTCACCATACTGTGTAGCATCCTGAAAACTATTGATAAAATTGCAGTGTGTGTTTATATTCTTTAATGCAGAAGGGTTTATATGGCTGATTTTCAGGGGTCCTGCTGTTAATCATTGGCTGAAATGTTTTTTGTTATTTAAAGCTGAACTCAAAGATATTAAAAGAAAAAAAACCACAAAATTTAATGCAATTTGTGTTTTTTTTTAGAAAAAAAGTAGTCTAGAAATGGAAATATGACATGCTGTATCTGCTTCTGGCGCCTGTTTTGAATGTGGTCAGTAGTGTACAGTGTTGACACCGAAGGTTCGATACAGTAGGTAGACCAGTATTTTGTCACCCTACTTCAAACACAAATGCATCTACAATATTTTTCCAGGATTTATGTGTGAATCAAACACTAAGTGACAGAAGTGTATTTATATTGTCGAAAATAAAAGGAAGAACTTCCTGCGCAAAGAATGGGGCCCTATTCAACAAGCTGCTAACACAAACCCCCTTACCAAAATGAGTGAATACACATAAATATAAAGTGCAGCGCTATCCCTAAACTTACTAAATGAATAAATATAAAATGCAACCTAACTGTGCAAAATATAACCGTGCTCTAAATAATACCAAAAAGGTACTAAACCTATGTGCAAAATGTGCAATTACAAAAAAGTGAAACCCGTGTATTCCCAAAAGGGAATAAAGTGACAATTAGTGACAATCTCAACAAAAAATCACTGCAAACATCTGTTATATGAAAAATAAGTCCATAAGGAAAATATAGTGTCCAAATACAACAGATGTTTGCAGTGATTTTTTGTTGAGATTGTCACTAATTGTCACTTTATTCCCTTTTGGGAATACACGGGTTTCACTTTTTTGTAATTGCACATTTTGCACATAGGTTTAGTACCTTTTTGGTATTATTTAGAGCACTGTTATATTTTGCACAGTTAGGTTGCATTTTATATTTATTCATTTAGTAAGTTTAGGGATAGCGCTGCACTTTATATTTATATTGTCGGTTAATAATTGGTGAACAGTAGGGTTGAGCTGTGATGTATGAGTAGGAGGTTTTGTGCCTGCAGTCAGAAATCTGTCAAAACTAAAGAATCAGCAATGAAGAAAAAAAACTCAATAACTGAGAGAAGAGTTATCCCTGTCTGAACTCTACAAGATTAAGTTTCCCCTCAAGTAACACGCAGGTAAGCTGCCCCGGTACTCTACAGCCACGCCTTTGACAATTCCAAAATGTACATACCAGGATATTTCTCACACTGATCTTTGGTG
Source organism: Staurois parvus (assembly GCF_062004578.1). NCBI lineage: Eukaryota > Metazoa > Chordata > Amphibia > Anura > Ranidae > Staurois > Staurois parvus. The sequence continues at coordinate 2,337,355 of NW_028318641.1, forward strand.
CAGTTATAACTTGCTGCTTTAAGCTGGTCACACACATCGTAGTTCAAAAATTTTGTTCAAAAAGTTTCATCTTTGGAAAGCTCATTCAGTTTTCTGTTGGTTAACATGGCCGTATTAACATTCGTTTTCAACTGTAGTGATAAGAAAATTGAAAGGAGCAGAGCATTTTTCTCAAAGGAACAAACTTCAAACAGTGATTGTGGTTTTTGCTCAAGAAGGATCGTGCAAATTGTAATGAAACCTGTTTAATGGTGTCTGGAATTCAAATGACAGGTCTGGACGAAATTTGAAGGGCTTTCGGACAAAATTAGTTGACTCAGTGATGAAAAAAGAATGTTCTGACCAGGGGCAGACTGACAACTCATGGGGCCCCCGGGCAATAGGGGATCATGGGGCCCCTGTGTCCTTGCCCACGCTCAAAAAAGCCTATAAAAAAGGTACCAGGGGCATCTCATGGGGCCCCATACTGACCCCGGGCCCTCGGGCAGTGCCCGAATGGTCAGTCCGCCCCTGGTTCTGACAAATGATGTTTCAGAATTTCCATACAAATGTTTCAATGAATGTCAAACCATGTATGACAAGAACATACCCAAACCCATGGCTCCGCTGCAGACTGGCTCATTTTATCCCACATGGACAACCAGGTGCTGGCTACAACAGTCCGTCTTTGTTGTCTAGTTATTATTATTATTATACAGTATTTATAAAGCGCCAACAGTTTGCTCAGCGCTGTACATTACAATGGGGGACAATACATGAGACAGTACAATAACAATACAATGCGATACACGAGGGGTTCGAGGCCCTGCTTCTTGGAGCTTACAATCTAGGAGGGAGGGGATGGTGGCACAGGAGGAGATAGCTGTGGGGGATGGAGTGGTAGGAAGAGTGGAGGAGATTGGCAGTTAGCAGAGGGTGGGGTAGGCTTCCCTGAAGAGATGGGTTTTTAGGGTGCTCCTAAAGGAGAGGAGAGTTGGTGATAGTCTAATGGATTGGGGTAGGGAGTTCCAGAGGATGGGTGATGCCCTGGAGAAGTCCTGGAGGCAGGCACGGGAGGAGGAGATCAGGGAACTAGAGAGAAGGAGGTTTTGTGATGAGCGGAGTGTGCCTGTTGGGTGGTACTTGGATATTAGGTCAGTGATGTAGTTCGGGGCAGTATGGTGGACGGCTTTGTACGTCAGTGTTAGGATTTTGAATTTGATCCGTTGGGCAATCGGAAGCCAGTGGAGGGATTGGCAGAGGGGGGTGGCAGAGATAGAGCTGTTGGAAAGGTGAATGAGTCTGGCAGCCGTATTCAGGATGGACTGAAGCGGGGATAGCCAGCGGCGAGACAGGCCAGTGAGGAGGGAGTTGCAGTAATCGAGTCGTGATACGATGAGGGAGTGGATGAGCTGTTTAGTAGTTTCAGGGGTTAAGAATGGGCGTATTTTGGCGATGTTGCGGAGGTGGAGTCTGCACGAGTTTGTTAGCGATTGGACTTGGGGCTGGAAGGATAGGTTGGACTCCAAAGCTTAGCTCTTCTTTTTGTGTTTAATTTGTCACAAAAAAAAAAGACTGTATACATTGATGTCTCTACCCGAAGCCAACCTTTTTTGATGCATTTTATTACTGCTGGCTTGCTCTCAAGAATAGGGGACTATCCCCACTGCAAGCCAGCAGTGGTGAAACGCATCGAGGAAGGTTGGTTTTGGGTGGAGACCTCAATGTATGCATTCTTTTTGACAAATTAAGCACAGACAGAAGAGCTATATTTTGGAATGCAGCTTATATTTAGATGATTTATACCTGGAGTGTTTTCTAGCCGGTCTAAAACTGCTTTTGACATAAAGGGACGCTTTTTTTGGACGCCATGGACGTTCTCAAGTTTCCAGGCAGAAAGAACGGTAAAAATGCAGGCAGGGCGCAGGATAAAAGCACTCGGGACAAAATGTATGTGAAATGGTTTGATACAGTAATGTAATCCTAACAGATTACAATGTATTGTGTGTACGTCATGTTTTTACTTTTTTGAATCTCCCGTCGGTCGCGATGCTCGCAGGGAAGGGAAGACGGATGCCGGCTTCAGCCGGAGGACACAGTGGGAGGACACGGGGATCGCGGGGACAAGGTAAGTTACACCGGGGCTTACAATTTAGAGTCTAGACCTACTAGCCAGGCACAAACCGTACTCTCCACCAGTTGCCCCACCCAACCTTGCCCAGGTCCGCCTCCAACCCCACCCCTGGCCGTCCCCCAGTCCTGCTTCAACCACGCCCCCTTAAAGCTTATGAAATTACATTTTTCTTTAGAATAAAGAGTCCAAAATATAAAAAACTGCAATTATAACATAGCTTTATTATGTCAATTTAAACTTAACAGCAATAGCTTAATAGCAATAGGGTGCAATCAAAATATCAAGTCTTACAGGTTTAAACCTGGAGTGAACATTTTTGTATTTTTTTTGTTTATCTCTTGCATCTTTAAAAAGAGACTTTAGTAACTAAAGTCTCTTTTTAAAAGATGTAAGTTTAGTTCTCCTAGATTGTAAGCTCCAAGGAGCAGGGCCCTCCAACCCCTCGTGTATCACATTGTATTGTTATCGTATTGTGGCATGTTCTGTCCCCCTTTGTAATGTACAGCGCTGAGCGAACTGTTGGCACTTTATAAATACTGTATAATAATAATAATAATAGTTTACAGAAATATAGCATAAGAAAGTGCTTATTTTGTTGCCAATAAAATGGAATAATAGTTACTGTAAACATGTTGTATTTTTTATCTCCAGCAGAAACCTTAGAGAAGTGTGGCATTAAGAAAAAAGTGCCTCTTGTGATGGCCAAAAAACATTGCATAAAATAAATAACAATAGTAAACATTTTGCATTTTTTATCTCCAGCATCTTATTAACCTCCCTGGCGGTATTCCCGAGTGTAGCTCGGGGTAAAGTTTCATTACCACAAGCGGTAACCCTGAGCTACACTCGGGCTTACCATGCAGCGCTGCTCCGCGATCTCTCGGTCACTTACCTTGTTCTGCTCTCCCGCGATGTCCCTCCTGCAGTGTCCCCTGTAATGTCCTCCAGCGGATGCCGGCATCTGTCATCTGGGTTCCGTCCCCTGCGAGCGTCGGGACGTACGGGGGACGGAACCGGAGGGAAATTTGAAAATGACAAAAAGTGACATTCAGTAAATACACTAAAATCACATAGTATAACATTCCTGTATCAAACCATTTCACATACATTTTGTCCCGAGTGCTTTGTCCGGCGCCCTGCCTGCATTTTTACTGTTCTTTCTGCCTGGAAACTGAGAAACGTCCATGGCGTCCAAAAAGTGTCCCTTTAGGTCAAAAGCGGTTTTAGACCGGCTAGAGAACGGCGATAGTAAATTAGAACCACTTGCAGAATTGAGTGATAATGATTCGTGGGGGAAATTCGTCATCAGACACTGAAAACGATTTTGCGACTTTGCTCAGTGATGTGCAAACTTGGCGCTATATTTCAAATTTCAGTGTTTTTGGTTTGATTACATTATTGAATTAAATTTATTATTATTATATTATTATTTTTTATGAATATTTATTAAATTATAATTTATTATTTCGTGTTTCAAGTTTTATCATCCCCGGGATGTGTACTAGACTCTTGTTCGGACAGATTTCAGTGAGTTATTCCTAAGAATTACAGGCCTAGAATATATAACGCCAAATTTCCATGCAAAATAATGGTACTGCTTTCAGCACCAAAAATCTGAAATAATCATACCGCCAGGGAGGTTAAAAGAGAGCTTAGAGAAGTCGTGCATTAAGAAAAAACAAAAAGTGCTTATTTAGATGCCAAAAAACATGTCAGGACATTAGTAAACATTTCACCAAGATGTGCTAATAGAGCAGCCATGGTTTGTGTTGTACAGCAGGACCAAGACTTGTTTAATACCCTTTTTCTGATGCAAAATACCACTTCAGTGGCTGTGTGTGGGTTACAATCTAGCGAACCTCTCCTCGAGTCCCCCGCGGCGGTGGAGAGGGTGTCTCCTCTTAGCGGAGGAGAGTGGACCTCTCCTGCACCTGTCCCCTCAGCGGCGCTGCCAGTGTAATGGTGGTGCCAAAGAAGCCGCAAGTGGGAAACTGGAACTCAGCTTCAAAATGAGGCTTGGAGCGCAGGTGCAGCCACTCCATCTGTGCTCTCCACTCGCCAAACAAGAATTTCTCCTCGCATTTGGCGAGCGGGCGAGTGGCTTTTTCAAGCCTTGAGTTACACTACACACACACACACACGTACGCTACAGTTTAATCCTGAGTGTGGCTCCGGGTTACCGCTTTTGGTACTGAAAATTACCCCAGAGCCACAATTACCGCCAGGGAGGTTCATGGTATCTGGGATTGCATTCAAATGGCAGGTCTGGATGAAATTTGAAGGGCTTTCAGATAAAATTAGTTGACCCAATGATGAAGAAAGAATGCTCTGATGAATCCTGTTTCAGAATTTCCATACCATTAAGATCAACAGCACAACCATTGGTCCTTCCCCCTCATGCCAGGGTGCTTGGTGTAATCCTAGACTCTGACCTCTCCTTTGGGCCCCACATCCACTCACTGGCTAAATCCTGCCACCTCAACCTCCGGAACATTTCCAAAATCTGCCCCTTCCTGACCAATGACACCACAAAACAACTTATCCACACCTTGGTTATATCCCGCCTCGATTACTGCAACTCCCTCCTCACTGGTCTACCGTTACACAGGCTGTCCCCCCTTCAGTCTATTATGAATGCTGCTGCTAGACTTATACACCTTACCAACCGATCAGCGACTGCCGCTAGACTCATACACCTTACCAACCGATCAGCAACTGCTGCCCCTCTCTGCCAATCCCTCCACTGGCTTCCACTAACCCAACATATAAAATTCAAAATACTAACCACAGCTTACAAAGCCATCCACAACACTGCCCCTAGCTACATCGCCAACCTCATCCACAGATACTGCCCAAATCGCCCACTCCGCTCCTCCCATGATATCCTCCTCTCTAGCTCCCTCATCACCTCCTCCCACGCTCGCCTCCAGGACTTCTCCAGAGCCTCTCCCATCCTCTGGAACTCCCTACCACAGCATGTCCGGTCAGCCCCCACCCTGTCTACCTTTAGGCGATCTTTGAAAACTCACTTCTTCACGTAAGCCTACCCCACCCCCACCTAAGAACTGTACTTGAATCACCTCCACCAGATCATCCCCCGCAGTTATCACCTTTTTATATCACCTCCCCCTTCCTTTAGATTGTAAGCTCCACAAGCCGGGCCCTCCTATTCCTTCTGTACGGAAATGTATTGTAATTGTAATGTCTCCCTTATATTGTAAAGCGCTGAGCAAACTATTGGCGCTATATAAATCCTGTATAATAATACAAATGTTTCAATGAAAGTCAAATCATGTATGACAAGAACATACCCAAACCCATGGCTCCGCTCCAGATTGGCTGCTTTTATCCTACATGGACAACCAGGTGCTGGCTTCCGCAGTCCGTCTTCGCTCTCTAGTTGCACTCCAAAGCTTATCTCTTCTTTTTGTGTTTAATTTGTAAAAAAAAAAAAGACTGTATAGATTGATGTCTTCACCCGAAGCCAACCTTTTTTGATGCATTTTCACTTCTGACTTGTTCTCGAGGATAGGGGACTATCCCCACTGCAAGTGGTGAAACGCATCAAGGAAGGTTGGTTTTGGGTGGAGACCTCAATGTATGCATTCTTTTTGACAAATTAACCACTTCCTGTCCGGACACTTTCACCCCCTTCCTGTCCAGGGCAATTTTCAGCTTTCAGTGCTATCACATTTTGAATGACAATTGCGCGGTCATGCAATACTGTACCCATATGAATTTTTTACCATTTTTTTGAGACAGATAAAGCTTTATTTTGGTGGTATTCACCGCTGATATTTTTATTTTTTTTGCTATGTAAATAAAGTCCAAAAACTTTGAAAAAAAGTGTTTTCTTATAAAATGTAGCAAATAATCTTTCATCATAAATCTTGGCCAAAATTTATTCCATTATATTTTTAGTAAAAAAAAATAAGCCAAATTAGTTTATAACCAAAAATTATAATTTTTAAACATTTTTTTTACATTTTTATTTTATTTTTATTTTATTTTTTTTTTTTTTTAAATACTGTCACCCTAGCAGTACAGTGTCACCATGGTGACACTGTACTACTTGTGGGGGGTGATGATTTTTTTTTTTTTTTTTTTTTTACAGTGATTGCTTTTACACCCATATAGGATATAAAAGCAATCATTTCTCTTTCTCTCTGGCTGCATTCTTGCAGCCATTGAGAACTACTGAGTGAGCTGTGATTGGTCACAGCTTGTCACATTGTACAAGGCTGTTGTGAATAGCCCTGTACCATGTGACCTCTGTGATCATTCACAGATTTCACACGTAGTAAGCAATGATGTCAGAAGTGACATCTTGCTTACTACTTTGCATGTGATCACTGATTCGCCAATCGGTGATCACATGATCGGGACCTCGTACAGAGGTCCCGTCCGATGATCGGTGTTTCACTGTGTCCGGAGGACACAGCGTGCACCGGATCGCGGTGCTGCGCGCTCCCAGGGAGTGCGCACAGCTAGAAATGGCGGGTGCCGTTTATGAACGGCAACCCGCCCCTGGAGTGCCACCGCCCTGCCGTTTATAAACAGCAGGCGGACGGCAAGTGGTTAAGCACGGACAGAATAGCTAAGTTTTGGAATACAGCTTATATTTATATGATATATACCTGGGGTGTCCAACCTGCGGATCACAAGTCGCATGCAACCCAAGACAACTATGAATGTGGCCCAGCACAAAATCATTAACTTAAAAATGTTGATTTTTGGGAGGGAAATATTTTTGTAATATTGCCTTTTCACTTTGCGAACTCATCGGCTGAAGGAAAATTTGACATTGGGGTTTATTTACTAAAACTGGAGAGTGCAAAATCAGGCTCACTTCTGCATAGAAACCAATCAGCTTTCAGGTTTTATTGCCAAAGCTTAACTGAACAAGCTGAAGTTAGAAGCTGATTGGCTACCATGCACAGGTGCACCAAATTGAGTGAACCAGCTTTAGTAAGGCCGGCCATACATAGGTTGATGTTCGAATGATTTTTAGTTCGAACATCGGACCTAAGAATAATTGGCCAATTTTCGCTCTGTTAGTGGGGCAATGGCGCTGGCGGATTTTCGTGGTTCCTCTCCATTTTGTTTATTGGGCATGCTGGAAAATTTGTGAAAAACGTCCGATTTTTTTAAATCATTGGTGGCACCATCGGATTACAGAGTGAACGATGTTTTCAATTTTCGATCGAAAAATTGTTTGAAATTCGACCCATTTATGGCCTGCTTTAATCTCTTCTATTGTCTCTTTACTGGACTTTTATCTTCCCAAAGGAAAATCTCCCACTCTTCCCAATCATGCCTTTTTCATGTCATCAGTTTTTGGCAGCGCCTATATTTGTGGGCAACTATTTTCAAGGATGAAGAACACAAAGGGCAAAATTAGAACCAAAATATCTGATGAGCACCTTCAGAATTCTTTGAGAATTGCTACTACATCCATTGGGTTTATCAAAAATAGTGTCCAATATAGCACTCGTTTTATGTTTTCCTCTTTTACTTTTATAATAAAAAGTGTTACAAAACAATTACATTTTATTACTCAGGTACATTATCTGTATTGGTGATTGTTAACTTTTGATCTGCCTGATATTGCTGCTCATCGGCTATCCCTATTGTTAGTGTTTAGTTGCAGCCCCAGACAATTCCTCGTCTTCCAGTGTGGCCCAGGAAAGTCAAAAGGTTGGATACCCCTTAGTTTATACCAGTGGTTCTCAACCTTCCTAATGCCGCGACCCTTTAATACAGTTCCTCATGTTGTGGTGACCCCCAACCATAAAATTATTTACCCAGTAATTATAATTCATGAGTGTCGTTTTACCTCCAATACTGCTGCTTTCAACACAGTAGCTGCTTTCAACACAGTAGCTGCTTTCAACACAGTAGCTGCTTTCTACACAGTAGCTGCTCTTTACTTATTGGAATGATGTGTTTTCCGATGGTCTTAGGCGACCCCTGTGAAAGGGTTGTTCGACCCCCAAAGGGGTCACGACCCACAGGTTGAGAACCACTGGTTTATACGGTTTGGAACCTGTACATCATGGAGCGCAACTGCATCACCCTACGTGCATTATTTATTGTAGCTCAGCATCTTCATTGTGCTGTGAAAATGCTGCAAAATTATGAAATTTTAGCTTTTGCATACACCCACCTCACTTGGTTCCTTTGATTTCCTTGATTATTTAGATCGGCAGAACCTAGTCAATATGTGGTTAGTTATTTGCAGTATGGTTGCCCTTGCATGCTGTTTTAACAAAACATAAATGACCCTTTTTCATATTTGGGATGTCTGAGTGTATTTTATGACCTTGGGGGGGGGGGGGGGGGGTTGTATTATTTAGGACAATAGACTATTGTAAGCCAAGGATCAGACCAGCACCTGTTTTGGCATTTATGCACGTGGGAATCTGTGGTGGTTACAACATCATCAGATTTGCTGCTTGTTCCAAAATATTTATTATGAAGCAAGGATAATAACCGGAGGCAGCCTGAAAAGGCAAAGCCACAGGTGTGTTTTGCACATAAAAATTTAACCACTTGCCGTCCGCCTGTTGTTTATAAACGGCAGGGCGGTGGCAGTCCAGGGGCGGGTTGCCGTTCATAAACGGCACCCGCCTTTTCTAGCTGTGCGCGCTCCCTGGGACCCGAGTAATAAAATGTAATTGTTTTGTAACACTTTTTATTATAAAAGTAAAAGAGGAAAACATAAAACGAGTGCTATATTGGACACTATTTTTGATAAACCCAATGGATGTAGTAGCAATTCTCAAAGAATTCTGAAGGTGCTCATCAGATATTTTGGTTCTAATTTTGCCCTTTGTGTTCTTTATCCTTGAAAATAGTTGCCCACAAATATAGGTGCTGCCAAAAACGGATGACATGAAAAAGGCATGATTGGGAAGAGTGGGAGATTTTCCTTTGGGAAGAAGTCCAGTAAAGAGACAATAGAAGAGATTAAAGCAGGCCATAAATGGGTCGAATTCCAAACAATTTTTCGATCGAAAATTGAAACCATCGTTCACTCTGTAATCCGATGGTGCCACCAATGATTTAAAAAAAAATCGGACGTTTTTCACAAATTTTCCAGCATGCCCGATAAATGAAATGGGGAGGAACCACGAAAATCCGCCGGTGCCATTGCCCCACTAACAGAGCGAAAATTGGCCGATTATTCTTAGGTCCGATGTTCGAACTAAAAATCGTTCGAACATCAACCTATGTATGTCCGGCCTTACTAAAGCTGGTTCACTCAATTTGGTGCACCTGTGCATGGCAGCCAATCAGCTCCTAACTTCAGCTTGTTCAGTTAAGCTTTGGCAATAAAACCTGGAAGCTGATTGGTTTCTATGCAGAAGTGAGCCTGATTTTGCACTCTCCAGTTTTAGTAAATAAACCCCAATGTCAAATTTTCCTTCAGCCGATGAGTTCGCAAAGTGAAAAGGCAATATTACAAAAATATTTCCCTCCCAAAAATCAACATTTTTACGTTAATGATTTTTTGCTGAGCCACATTCATAGTTGTCTTGGGTTGCATGTCACTTGTGATCCGCAGGTTGGACACCCCAGGTATATATCATATAAATATAAGCCATATTCCAAAACTTAGCTATTCTGTCCGGGCTTAACCACTTGCCGTCCGCCTGCTGTTTATAAACGGCAGGACGGTGGCAGTCCAGGGGCAGGTTGCCGTTGATAAACGGCACCCGCCATTTCTAGCTCTGCGCACTCCCTGGGAGCGCGCAGCACTGCGATCCGGTGCCCACTGTGTCCTCCGGACACAGTGAAACACCGATCATCGGACGGGACCTCTGTACGAGGTCCCGATCATGTGATCATTGATTGGCGAATCAGTGATCACATGCAAAGTAGTACGCAAGATGTCACTTGTGACATCATTGCTTACTACGTGTGAAATCTGTGAATGATCACAGAGGTCACATTGTAGAAGGCTATAAACAGCCTTGTACCATGTGACAAGCTGTGACCAATCACAGCTCACTCAGTACTTCTCAATGACTGCAAGAATGCAGACAGAGAGAAAGAGAAATGATTGCTTTTACATCCTATATGGGTGTAAAAGCAATCGGTGTAAAAAAAAAAAAAATCTTCATCACCCCCTACAAGTAGTACAGTGTCACCATGGTGACACTGTACTGCTAGGGTGACAGTATGTAAAAAAATAAAAATAAAAAATAATATAAAAAAATAAAATAAAAATGTAAAAAAAAAGTTTAAAAATTATAATTTTTGGTTATAAACTAATTTGGATTTTTTTTTTTTACTAAAAAAATAACGGAATAAATTTTGGCCGAGATTTATGATGAAATATTATTTATTTGCAAAATTTTATTAAAAAAAAAACACTTTTTTTCAAAATATTTGGACTTTTTCATTTACATAGTAAAAAAAATAAAAATCCCAGCGGTGAATAAATACCACCAAAATAAAGCTTTATCTGTCTCAAAAAAATGGTAAAAAATTCATATGGGTACAGTATTGCATGACCGCGCAATTGTCATTCAAAGTGTGATAGCGCTGAAAGCTGAAAATTGCCCTGGACAGGTAGGGGGGAAAGTGTCCGGACTGGAAGTGGTTAAACAAAAGCAAAATAGGGCGCACTCTCATCGTGCATTAACGTGGTAAACCCCAAATTTATTTAAAAAACATATAGATGTATTCTCACAAACCAAAGAGAATAAAAACAGAGCAGATAAATCCGTAATGTCAGTCCAATGGAATGATAGAACCTTGTTGGGATAAGCTAACGCATTTCGGGAGACATACTCCCTTCATCAGAGCTCTGACAAGGTTCTGTCATTCCATTGGCTTGACATTACAGATTTTTCTGCTCTGTTTTTATTCTCTTTGGTTTGTGAGAATACATCTATATATTTTTCAGATAAATTTGTGGTTTACCACGTTAATGCATGATGAGAGTGCGCCCGGTTTTGCTTTTGTTTACCAGTACCAAAATTTCCCGATCTTTGAAGGGCTGCACCTCAACAATTGGCATTCAGAGTTGTTTCTAGTCTGCATGAGGACTTGGTTTCGTTTGTTCACATAGTAATTTAGAATGCACTTGGAAAATGATGGAATTTGACCAGGAACACCTCCATTGTTCTCAGGACTTTTCTTTTTGCTTTTTATAAAAGAGCTTCACTGTTTTGAAAGCGGTGACAGACACAAAGGACAAATTCCTGAGTAGTGCCTGTCACTGCTGTCCGCTATGCTTACCATAGGTTATGATGAGCTTGAACATACTTGAGTTTGGTTGGAGGTGGGTTGGGTGAACATTACTAAAGTTCGGTGTGGCGGAACCGTTCCGCCCGGGCTTCCTGTTGCAGAGCGATGCGGCGTAGTCTCAGCCAGTGGTCCCCCTTTCCAGCAAGTCTTCCAGCGCTCTGCCAAGGCGGGTATTAAAGCTCAAAGGCAATCCTTCCCTGATATCCCAAACCACGAGTCGGAACTTCGTGTAGGGTGAATGAATGAATGCATCGCTTTATTGAACACAACTCAACTTATACAGTACATGCTGGCAGTAATCCCTGCCCCCTCCACTCCACGGCCTAATACCTTGTTTAGATATCTTTGGTACATTCATGTTCTAAGAGAGTAGCTCCTAGCATCTACTACTTCTTCCTGTAGAGCAGAGTGTTGGAGCTCCTGGGAAGAGCGCAGGAATAGGTGTGCAATCCCTGCAATGGGGAAGATTTGATTGGATGGGTTCAGATCATATTTAATGTAACGTTCGACAAAGTCATCGAGAGAGAGGCTGAGCCTACACCAAAGCATACTTGGATGGGATGACCTCTCCTGACCCAGGAAGACCTTAAATTGCTCTGCGGGTCATGAGGGCCACAGGAATCCTTTAATTTCTGTATCTCCATCAATAACAGGGTTTATTTTTTTTTTGTTTATGCATTCTTATAATTTTTCTCATATACAAATCTGTTATTGTGCTACCATTGCATGTGCTGAAACAACTGACCGTACCCGTGAGCAACGGTTAACTGTTTCTGTAAGGGGTTTCTTGTTTTGTACTTTTACCTTGAAATCTAATTTTAAAAAATTGGAAAAGAAAAACCGTAATGGCCATTTTCTGGGCTAATAGGCAAGAGATGTGTTAACCACTTACCGTCCGGCCCATGTAGATACACGTCCGTAAGGAAGCGTTGCCGATGCAGGTGGACTTTTCTAAATGTCACCCCGCATCAATTGCCTGTGTGCGATCCCTGGGTGCCCGCTGTGTCCGAAGGGGACCTCTGTGTGAGATCCTGATTCATGTGATCAGTGATTGGCCAATCAGTGATCACTTGAATAGTAGTAAACAAGATGTCACTTCCTTACATCATTGCTTACTATGTGTGAAATCTTTGAGATCACAGAGGTCACATGGTACAAAGCTATTCACAACAGTCTTGTACCATGTGAAAAAATTGGGATCAATCACAGCTCTCTCAGTATTTCTCAATGGCTGCTGGAATGCAGCCAGAGAGAAGGATAAATTATTGTTTTTACAACCTTTATGGGTGTAAAAGCAATCCTTGTAAAAAAAAGAAAAAATCTTCATCACCCCCCACAAGTAGTACAGTGTCGCTACGGTGACACTGTACTACTAAGGTGACAGTATGAAAAAAAAAACATAAATAATAATAAAAGAAAATGCTAATATACTAAATAACACAAATAAATGTATTTGTGTTATTTAGTATATTAGCTATATATATATATATATATTTGGATGATACACTTTTTGGGGTGAAAAGTGTTTAGATGCAATTGGGGAATTATTTAAAGGGTACACCGTTCATTTTTTGTTAAATATAAAAAAAAAAATTAGAAAAATTTTAATTTTTGGTTATAAACTAATTTGTTGTTTTGTTTTTTTTTTTGTTTTGTTTTTTTACTAAAAAGATAGATGAATACATTTTGGCTAAGCTTTATGAAGAAAGATTATTTGCAAAATTTTATAAGAAAAACACTTTTTTTCAACATTTTTGGACTTTTTCATTTATATAGCAAAAAAATAAAAATCCCAGTGGTGAAAAATAAAGCTTTATCTGTCTCAAAAAAATGCTAAAACATTCATATGGGTACAGTGTTGCATGACCGCGCAATTGTCATTCAAAGTGTGATAGCGCTGAAAGCTGAAAATTGACCTGGTCAGGAAGGGGGTGAAAGTGTCCGGACTTAAACTGGTTAAAAAGTGCCATTGGGGGGGGAAGGAGGGTGGTGAGTGATATATACTAAAAAAAAAAAGGTTTAATAAGTTAAATTTTGTGGGGGGTCAGCAATTTAGTAATGTTTGAAGTAAATGATTAAAATTGCAAAACTTTTTAAAATAATAAATATGTAGAAAAATAAAATTTCAAATTATTATTTTTTGGTTATAAACTAATTTGAGTTTTTTTATTTTTACTAAAAAGATAGATGAATACAGTTTGGCCAAGATTTATGAAGAAAGATTTATTTGCAAAATTTTATAAGAAAGTTTTTTTCAAAATTTTTGGACTTTTTCATTTATATAGCCAAAAAATAAAAATCCCAGTGGTGAATAAATACCACCAAAATAAAGTGTTTTTTTTAATGCTAAAAAAATGCATGTGTACAGTGTTGCATGACTGCGCAATTGTCATTCAAAGTGTGATAGCAATGAAAGTTGAAAATTGGCCTGGACAGGAAGGGGGTGAAAGTGTCTGGATTTTAACTGGTTAAAAAATGCCATTGGTGGGGGAGGAGGAGGGTGGGTAACATATACCAAAAAATGGTTACTAAATGGTTAGCACTTCCTGGCAGTACTCGGGTTGTTGGTTCGAATCCCAACCATGGCACCACCTGCCTGGAGTTTGCATGTTCTCCCTGTGCCTGCATGGGTTTCCGCTAGGTACTGCAGTTTCCTCCCACACTCCAAAGACATGCTGGTAGGTTAATTATTATTATTATTATACAGGATTTATATAGCACCAACAGTTTGCTCAGCGCTTTACAATATAAGGGAGACAATACAGCAACCATACAGTTCAATACAAGAGGGATAGGAGGGCCCTGATCCTGGGAGCTTACAATCTAAGAGGGAGGGACTTTTATATACTTTTTTATATATAAAATATATACTTTTTATATATGAATTACATTCAGTAGGGGTCAGCAATTTAGTAATGCTTAACCTCCCTAGCGGTCTGATTATTTCAGATTTTTGGTGCTGAAAGCGGTACACTTTTTTGCATGGAAATATGTAGTTTTTTTTATTGTAGGCTGTAATTTTTAGGAATAACTCACTGAAATCTGTCCGAACAAGAGTCTAGTAAACATCCCGGGTATGATAAAACTTGAAACACGAAATCATAAATTATAATTTAATAAATAATCATAAAAAATAATAATATAATAATAATAAATTTAATTCAATAATATAATAAAACCAAAAACACTGAAATGTGAAATATAGCGCCAAATTCGCACATCGCTGAGCAAAGTTGCAAAATCGTTTTCAGTGTCTGATGAGGAATTTCCCCCACAAATCATTATCACTCAATTCTGCAAGTGGTTCTGATTTACTATCGCTGTTCTCTAGCCGGTCTAAAACCGATTTTGACCTAAAGGGATGCTTTTTGGACGCCATGGACGTTTCTCAGTTTCCAGGCAGAAAGAACAGTAAAAATGCAGGCAGGGCTCCGGACAAAGTACTCAGGACAAAATGTATGTGAAATGGTTTGAAACAGCAATGTTTTACTATGTAAAATTTGTTTTGAAAAAAATGACATTTTTAAAAAATTTTCAAATTTCCCGCCGCCGGCGGCGCCCGTACGTCCCGACGTCACAGGGACCGGAACACAGAAGCCGTATGCCGGCATTGGCCGGAGGAGATGGCCGGGGACGCTGCAGGGGACGCATCGCGGGAGCGAAGGACAAGGATAGTGCTGCAGGGACTCCCTATGCAGCGCCGCATGGTAAGCCCGAGTGTAGCTCGGGGTTACCGCTTTTGGTACTGACATTTTACCCCGAGCTACACTCGGGAATACCGCCAGGGAGGTTAAAGTGAATGATTAAAATTGCAAAACTGTTAAATAACATGCCTGGTGGGTGACGCTAACGCTGCCTGTGAAGTGGCCCATGTATAGGATTTATTAATATTATTATTATACAGGATTTATATGGCGCCAACAGTTTGCTCAGCGCTTTACAAAATGAAGGCAGACATTACAGTTACAATACAATTTGGTATAAGAGGAAACAGAGGGCCCGGCTTGTTAGAACTTACAATCTAGGAGACATTTATGCAACTTCAGCAAAACTAACATTTACATAGAAAAAAAAGTGTTTTAATTGCCGGCAAAATTACAGCTCTCAGCCATTTAATTCTGTTTGTATACAAAGCGCCCTGGGATTCCCTCTTATCTATACCAAACCCATGTCCTAGATGTTAATGGGGGACCCACAAAACTACAATATCATTTTTAAATTGGCTCTTATAATTCTTTTTTTTTTTTCTTTGTCTCCAGGTTTTTCTTCAGTATTGGGACACTGAATAGCTTGAAATCAAAATATGTTCCGTCCTTGTAAATATAGTGATATTATCTTTCCTAGGAATATATCGAGGGTTCTCAGCCTTCGGATGAGGTTTCGCTCTTTGTTGCATTCACAAATTAACAAGTTGTTTGAAGTCAAGCTTGTGCTTGTCGGGTTAAAATGATGAAACAGAACGCTTGTTTCAGGTTTCTCATTTGTACAGAAGTTTATTCAATAGCCGGTATGACTGGGACATTATTGTGTCTCCACCAATCAAAGAGCAAATTAACCTAAATCATAGTGATTATCAAATAAAAGAGCAAATAAAATCTCCAGATATGTGGTTTTTTTTTGCTTTGCTGCAAATGTTGAGATTGCATCATGGTAGACCTAACATGGGGACAATCAGGTCAACTTTAGGTTAGGTTCACACCCAGCACTTTGTGGGCATGTGTTTATGCGCTACACGTGACAAAAGCGCCAAAGTAGCTTGTATACCTTTTTGGATATTGAGTGTTTCACATTTTTTAAAGTGGTAGTAAACTCCTCTTTATGACTTGTAAGTACAGGTATTACGATACACTGTACGCATTTGTAGCGGCTTGTGATGCCACCGGCACATGCGCACTTGGCATATGCCATCCATTGCAAGCGCTGTGCCACAGCCATGACTGTAGCATTTGTAGCAGCTGGTGATGCCACCGGCACATGCGAACTTGGCGTATACTGTCCATTGCGAGTGCCATGCCACAACCAAGACTGTAGCATTTGTAGTGAATGGTGATGCCACCAGCACATGCGCACTAGGCATATGCTGTCAATTGCGAGTGCCATGCCACAACCGTGACTGTAGCATTTGTAGCGGCTTGTGATGCCACTGGCACATGCGCACTTGAGTATGTCATCCATTGCGAGCACTGTGCCACAACCATGACTGTAGCTTTGGTAGTGACTGGTGATGCCATCGGCACATGCGCACTTGAGAATGCCGTCCATTGCGAGCGATGTGCCACAGCCGTGACTGTAGTAGCTTGTGATGCCACTGACACATGCGCACTTGAGAATGTCGTCCATTGTGAGCACTGTACCACAACAGTGACTCCTGTATGCATGCACAGGAGTGATGTCATCAAGGTCTGACCATTCAAATGGTGCAAAGAGAGTGCAAACCTAGAAGGAAGACTGGGTGGAGATGGAAGCACCAACAGTGGTGACCAAGGCATCGCTGGAGGGCTTCGTTTTGAGGTACATCTGTCATAATCTGCTGATATGCAGTGCATACTAGGACATTATGGCTTAAACCGCTCAGGGGCTCAAATTTTTTTTCAATGTAGGACTCTACTACCGCTTTAGGCCTCATGCACACTGGAGGTTATAAAATGCCAATAGCGGTAGCCGTAGAATGGCACGTTAAAAACGCAAGTTTTGTCGCTCTTTTAGTGTTTTTGCAGTAGCGTGGGGTTTTTTTGGCTTTAAAAAAAAAACAGGTGTACCTAATAAAGTGGCCTGTGTGTGTGTGTGTGTGTGTGTGTGTGTGTGTGTGTGTGTGTGTGTGTATATATATATATACACATACATACAGTTGGGATCGAACGTTTGGGCACCCCAGCTAAAAATTTGTATTAATGTGCATAAAGAAGCCAAGGAAAGATGGAAAAATCTCCAAAAGGCATCAAATTACAGATTAGACATTCTTATAATATGTCAACAAAAGTTAGATTTTATTTCCATCATTTACACTTTCAAATTAAACAGAAAACAAAAAAATGGCGTCTGCAAAAGTTTGGGCACCCTGCAGAATTTATAGCATGCACTGCCCCCTTTGCCAAGCTGAGACCTGCCAGTGTCATGGATTGTTCTCAATCATCGTCTGGGAAGACCAGGTGATGTCAATCTCAAAGGTTTTAAATGCCCAGACTCATCTGACCTTGCCCCAACAATCAGCACCATGGGTTCTTCTAAGCAGTTGTCTAGAAAACTGAAACTGAAAATAGTTGACGCTCACAAAGCTGGAGAAGGCTATAAGAAGATAGCAAAGCGTTTTCAGATGTCAATATCCTCTGATCGGAATGTAATTAAGAAATGGCAGTCATCAGGAACAGTGGAAGTTAAAGCAAGATCTGGAAGACCAAGAAAAATATCAGACAGAACAGCTCGCAGGATTGTGAGAAAAACAATTCAAAACCCACGTTTGACTGCACGATCCCTGCAGAAAGATCTGGCAGACACTGGAGTTGTGGTACACTATTCCACTATAAAGAGATACTTGTACAAATATGGTCTTCATGGAAGAGTCATCAGAAGAAAACCTCTTCTACGTCCTCACCACAAAAATCATCGTTTGAACTTTGCAAAGGAACATATAGACAAGCCTGATGCATTTTGGAAACAAGTTCTGTGGACCGATGAGGTTAAAATTGAACTTTTTGGCCGGAATGAGCAAAGGTACGTTTGGAGAAGAAGGGGCACAGAATTTAATGAAAAGAACCTCTGTCTAACTGTTCAGCATGGGGTTGGATCAATCATGCTTTGGGGTTGTGTTGCAGCCAGTGGCACAGGGAACATCTCACGAAGGAAAATTGGATTGAATAAAATTTCAGCAAATTTTGGATGGTAACTTGATGCCATCTGTGAAAAAGCTGAAGTTAAAGAGAGGATGGCTTCTACAAATGGATAATGATCCTAAACACACCTCGAAATCCACGGGGGATTACATCAAGAGGTGTAAACTGAAGGTTTTGCCATGGCCTTCACAATCTCCTTACCTCAACATAATTGAAAATCTATGGCTAGACCTTAAAAGAGCAGTGCGTGACAGACAGCCCACAAATCTCAAAGAACTGGAAGACTTTTGTAAGGAAGAATGGGCAAAGATGCCTCAAACAAGAATTGAAAGACTCTTGGCTGGCTACAAAAAGCGTTTACAAGCTGTGATACTTGCCAAAGGGGGCAGTACAAGATATTAACTCTGCAGGGTGCCCAAACTTTTGCAGACGCCATTTTCTTGTTTGCTGTTATTTTGAAAGTGTAAATGATGGAAATAAAATCTAACTTTTGTTGACATATTTTAAGAATGTCTAATCTGTAATTTGATGCCTTTTGGAGATTTTTCCATCTTTCCTTGGCTTCTTTATGCACATTAATACACATTTTTAGCTGGGGTGCCCAAACTTTCGATCCCCAATGTATATATATCTAAATAATATAAAGCTATTGTGATTAGCAGTTTTTGTCGTTACTGTGTGTGTTTGAGCTCGGGTTCACACTTGTGTGGTGCAGCATACCGCATGTGTTTCGCACAGGAACCGCACTGCATTCCTGTGCAAATCACATGCGAATTCTGTGCGGTGTGATTTGAGCCATACATTTTGTATAGCTCAAATCGAACCACATTCACACCAAAAAGGTGCAGGACCCTTGTTTTAGTTTGCACTAGAATCGGATCGCATGAGTGTTCACACCCATGCGATCCGATTCTGCACATTGCACTGCATTTTGCATACTGATTTTGAGGTGTCGTTAACCACTTCGCGTACAGCCGTTTATGTACATGAGCAGTGCAGGAGCGGCTGGCCATTTTTAAACGTCCTCCCTGCTTGTGTGCACTCCCTGGGAATGCGCAGCACCGCGATCTGGTGCCCGCTGTGTCTGGAGGACACAGTGGAACACCGATCGCTGTACAGGACCTCTGTGTGAGAGTAGTAAGCAAGATGTCACTTCTGACATCATTGCTTACTATGTGTGAAATCTGTGAATGATCACAGAGATCACATGGTACATGGCTATTCACAATAGCCTTGTACTGTGTGACAAGCTGTGACCAATCACAGCTCACACGGTAGTTCTCAATGGCTGCAAGAATGCAGCCAGAGAGAAGGAGAAATGATTGCTTTTACAGCCTTTATGGGTGTACAAGTAATCGGTGTAAAAAAAAAAAAAAAAAAATCACCCCCCACAAGTAGTACAATGTTGCTATGGTGACACTGTACTGCTAGGATGACAGTATGTAAAAAAAAAACCCCATAAATAATAATGTACAAATACTGTATAATAATAATAATAATAATAATGTACAAAAAAATTTAGAAAAATTATAATTTTAGGTTATAACTAATTTGGGTTATTTTTTTTACCAAAAAGATAATTGAATAAATTTTGGCCAAGATTTATGAAGAAAGATTATTTATTTGCAAAATTTTATAAGAAAAACACTTTTTTAAAAATTTTTTGGAGTTTTTCATTTATATAACAAAAAA
The DNA here is from genome assembly GCF_062004578.1 of Staurois parvus. Classification (NCBI taxonomy): domain Eukaryota; kingdom Metazoa; phylum Chordata; class Amphibia; order Anura; family Ranidae; genus Staurois; species Staurois parvus. The sequence continues at coordinate 2,357,248 of NW_028318641.1, forward strand.
AATAAAAATCCCAGCGGTGAATAAATACCACCAAAATAAAGTTTTATCTGTCTCAAATACAAAAAAATTCATATGGGTACAGTGTTGCATAACCGCGCAATTGTCATTCAAAGTGAGATAGCACTGAAAGCTGAAAAGTGGCCTGGACTGGAAGGGGGTAAAAGTGTGCGGACTGGAAGTGGTTAAAATACACACCTGCAATGGTTCGTGTGAATGGGGTGCAATTATGATATGGCGTGGAAATCACACAGAAAACAGTGCAAATTTCGCACAGCATCAGTGTGAACCCGGGCTAATAGTAAAAAAAAGTGCTTCCTAATCAGCATGTTATATTTGTATGTGTGCAGCTCCTGTTCGTTACTTTCACATAGTTTAGAATATAGTAAAGTACATTTTAGAGCTTTGTGCAATAGGTGATGGACTGGTGTATCCTCTAAAGCCCATCAGAATTTGCTGTCTGTGCTGAACGTGATAAAGCTGAGAGCTGCGTTATTTATCATGAGACCTTTTTGGTTGCTTCATCATGGCTTGAATGACCTCCAGTGCCTATAAACATGATTATGATGAACTCTCCCTTCTCTTTTACAACCTCAATGGAATAACACGACACAATGTCTTTTATTTCAGAACTAATCACCCACATTAGTAAAGACTGTCCCTTGGGTGGGGGTGCGGGAGGGATCATTTACACCACGTCATCAAACTTGTCATATCCCATTCTGCAGGGTGAGGGAACGATAGTATGGGGCTGATTTGGGAGCTGGTCATGGCAACCAGCTAGAATCCTTTCTTTTAAATGCTAGAGGCTAACTGTTTGCTTTAGACATCAGCTTTAGTATTAAAACGATTGTTCCTGTAAAGACATGCTGTCAGGTCAAATGTGGGAGCTGTCATTACTAGCTCAACTTTTTAAAGGAAATATGTACTGAGAGGAAGATGTTGGCCATCACCTGACCACCTTCTAGAAATTTCATGGGCGAGCAACCTATGACATGTTGAGGTAGGTCAACTTTGGGACCCCGCGGTGGCCAAACCATAGGGCCCAGGGACATTCCTATAGTAGATGTCTTCATCTGCACACCCAAGTTTTTTGGAGTCACTAGGGTTTTTTTTTTTTTAACACGAAACGGTTGTTTTTTCGTTTCATTACCTTCCAATTTATTGGCCCAGTGCAAGCAAGAAAACTTCCTCTAGATCAGGGATTTCCAAACTACTGCTACAAAATTTTCCCTGCCCACAGCAAATTATCCCGTATTTACTTAAAGCATTTCCCCAATGCAGGCGGACTGGCCACCAGCACTATAACAATCAATGACGCTGAGCAACCAGAACACATGGCATCCTTTTGTTGCGATGGTGCTGGCATCAAGGCCCAACCACACTATACCATGGAAACGCGAGGCTGATTCAGGGTGGTAGCTTCCAAGGCCACCCCAGCTGTCAGAAGAGGTCCTGCTCTACCTCCCGCCCTCCATCCAGACCTGCTCCGCCTCCCGCCCTCCATCCAGACCTGCCCCGCCTCCCGCCCTCCATCCAGACCTGCCCCGCCTCCCGCACTCCATCCAGACCTGCCCCGCCTCCCGCACTCCATCCAGACCTGCTCCGCCTCCCGCCCTCCATCCAGACCTGCTCCGTCTCCCGCCCTCCATCCAGACCTGCTCCGCCTCCCGCCCTCCATCCAGACCTACTGTTCCTCTCGCCCTGTGCCATGCTGCTGCTGTGGTGAAGTTTTTATGGCAGGATAGGAGGACTGGGGACATCAGAATATGAAGGGGGGATCTGATATTAATGGGGGGCCTTTGATTTGAATGTTGGGTTCTTAGATGTGAAGGGGGACTTCTAATGTGAATGAGGGGGGCTCTGATGTCCAGGGCAACTTTGATATATATATATATATATATATATATATATATATATATATATATATATATATGTGTGTGTGTGTGTGGGGGGGGTGTAATGTCTGGGTAGGGGGGCTTCTGATGTGAAGTTATTTCTTGGAATGTCTTTATTCGCCTTTTTTTAAAACAGATTTTTTTTGCTGCCTACAAGTTTTTGTAAATGTATGGTGTGGCCCTTACACAAAAAAGTTTGGAGACCCTTGTCCTGGATTAACGAGTGTGGTGAAAATTCACTTTGCAAAGAATACCCAATCGTGTGAAAGGGGGAAAAAAAAAAGGATTGCTTGCATATAACTGAATGATGGACGTCAACAGAGCTTCACCTCATGCTCCAAGCTAAGCAAAAATTGCTTGTATAATACATAAGGGGGATATGATCTCCATGTATAATACATAAGGGGGGATATGATCTCCATGTATAATACATAAGGGGGGATATGATCTCCATGTATAATACATAAGGGGGATATGATCTCCATGTATAATACATAAGGGGGGATATGATCTCCATGTATAATACATAAGGGGGATATGATCTCCATGTATAATACATAAGGGGGATATGATCTCCATGTATAATACATAAGGGGGATATGATCTCCATGTATGATACATAAGGGGGGGATATGATCTCCATGTATAATACATAAGGGGGGAATATGATCACCATGTATAATACATAAGGGGGGGATATGATCACCATGTATAATACATAAGGGGGGGGGATATGATCTCCATGTATAAATACATAAGGGGGGGGATATGATCTCCATGTATAAATACATAAGGGGGGGGGAGATATGATCTCCATGTATAAATACATCAGTGGTTCATATAATGAACTCGGTGGTATTCACCCTGAGGTCATCACAGAGGACAAGGGGGCGCTCTTTACGTGTGGAGGAAAAGGAATTTAATTTCCAAACACGGAAAGGTTTCTTCATAGTAAGAGCTGTGAAAATTACTCCCTCAAGAGTTGGTTGTGGCCAGCTCAGTGGATTGCTGTAGGAAAGTCCTGGATTCTTTCTTAGATACACAGAATATAACTGGATATAACATTTATAGGTAAAGTTGATCCAGGGAATATACAATTGCCTCTCGGGGGATCAGGAAGGAATATTTTTCCCTTAAGGAGCAAATTGGATCATGCTTTGCTGGGTTTTTTTTTTTGCCTTCCTCTGGATCAAATGTGGGTATAGGAGTATAACCTTTTTTTTATGGTTGAACTAGATCAGGGGTCCTCAGACTTTTTAAACGAGGCCAGTTCACTGTCCCTCAGACCGTTGGAGGGCTGAACTATAGTTTTTTAAAAAAAAACTATGGTCATCTCCTGTACTGTGTCCGCATTTGTTCAGAGACTGCGGACATACAACGGCGGCGGGAATACTGGGCTGGCCGCTGTATAAGACTCACAGACATTTCCCCCCCAAGTGTTTCTTATGGAGCGAAATAGTGTCCCATCATTGGTGTCAGTGGGAGGCATAGTGTCCCATCCTTGGTGTCAGTGGGAGGAATAGTGCCCTATCATTGGTGTCAGTGGGAGGAATAGTGCCCTATCATTGGTGTCAGTGGGAGGAATAGTGCCCCATCCTTGGTGTCAGTGGGGGGGAGGAATAGTGCCCCATTGTTGGTGTCAGTGGGGGGAGGAATACTGCCCCATCATTATCAGTGACACCAATGATGGGGCACTATTCCTCCCACTGACAGCAATGACACTTAACTAGCCGACCCCTGTTCCAGCATGGTGCTGCTGCAGCCAGCATATCTGGTTGTAGCAGTACCATCTGCACGGCACACTTACCAGGCGGTCAGCTGTCGTCCTTCCTTCACTTCGGCCTCTCCCTCTCTTGATTTTCGCGGGGCCGCTTGGCTCTGCCTCCTCGCCGGTGATTGGCTGCCTGTGTGCCTTTCCTGAGCTACAGTACTGCCGCCCAATCTCCGGTGTGGAGGCGGTGCCGAGCGGCAGCGTGGACATCGAGTGAGGGTGCGGCCGGAGTGAAGGAGCTGTGCATCCTGGACTGGTTCGTCGTGGGACTGGGACCGGAGCCAGGTAAGAGACAGCAGCCCCCTCATCGCCCCTGTACTTAGTGTCCCCTGCTGGTGGGCCGGATAGATGTGCTCGGCGGGACCGGAGCCAGGTAAGAGACAGCAGCCCCCTCATCGCCCCTGTACTTAGTGTCCTCTGCCGGCGGGCCGGATAGATGTGCTCGGCGGGCCGCATGTGGCCCGCGGGCTGTAGTTTGAGGACCCCTGAACTAGATGGATTTTCATCTTTTTTTCAGCCAGACTAACTATGTAAGAACTGCCATGCAGCTAGCTGTCAGAGCCTGGGTCCGAACCTGGGCCTTCTGCGGTGAATGGCAATGTTTCTTCTTGTTGAGCCACCTGGAATGCTGGACAGCTCCCTTGACAATTATTTGGATGATCCTACCTTGACCTTGTTTATCATGAACCTTGAACCCTTTGCTCCTCCCATGAACTTCCTGATATAAACCATGTCTCTGCACTTCCTGTTTGCCAGATTATTGTGCTCTCCAGCCAATATCATGCTCCTTCTCATCTCTGCTACTATCCATATTTTACTACTCTTGTTATTGACCTTTGGCTTGTTCTCGACTACGTTTCTGTCTGATCCCAACCTGCGACTGCTTCTTACCGACCTTGGCTTGTTTCCTGACCACGTTTCCGTTTGATACACTACCGACCTCCGCTTTCTCACCACCTGCTGGGGTGATCCCGAGGACCGCGACCTGGTGCTAACGTGGCCAAATCCATCTCCACCATTAGGAGCTCTGGTGAACACCGGTTGGTACTTAGACTCCGCACCTCAGGTGATCCCACTCCTCCACCACGGTGACCTGCCTGTGTACCTATCCTGCTGGTCTCAGGTAAGCCTTTACACTGCTATAGCAACTGTTCTTCGAGCCTGACCCCTGATCGTGACACTAGCTTTTTTGGGAGATTGAAGGAAACGTACTAAAAGAAATATGGAAGGTGACATTTCTGCAAACGTGAAAGCTCCTTGTATATAAAGAAAATCAACATAAAATTCTTTACCATTGATATCATACTCTAGAGATCCTCCATACTAATAACACAAGTCCATCTAGGTGTTGAAGATTCCCAAGTCATATAGGTAGTTCATACCACATTTATTGGGAATGATCTTAAATATAACCCTTTTAGCAGGTTAGCAAATCACATGAAATAAGAGATGGCTGCACACCGGAGGCTTGATGAAAAATTAAAAAATCTTTTATTAATCCAAAAGTGGAATAACAGAACAAAGGACTGTGCAAGCTGTTAACGCGTTTCACACAGCCACGTGCTTAATCGTACACATTACCAAATCTCATGCTGCCTTATTGCTTGTCCAGCCAATACCTTTTGGATCCTGTTCATTTGCTCTAGATGTAGGCCTACCTCTACCATGTATGGTCAAATATTCTACTAAGCTATTAAACCATGTTTTGACCGCAACCAGGTGGCTAATTGCACTAAAATGTCAGCAAACAATGTATATATATAGAGAGAGAGAGATGTGTGTCTATGTGGGCAACACAGTGGCTAGCAGTTCTCCCTAGCAGCACTAGGGTCGTCGGTTCGAATCCCAACCATGCCACTACCTGCGCAGAGTTTGCATGTTCTCCTTTTGCCTGCTTGGGTTTCCTCCTACACTCCAAAGACATGCTGGTAGGTTAATTGGCTCCTGTCTAAATTGTCCCTAGTATGTGTATGTATGAATGTGAGTTAGGGACCTTAGATTGTACACCCCTTGAGGGTTAGGGACTGATGTGAATGTACAATATATATGTAAAGCGCTGCGTAAATTGATGGCGCTGTAGAAGTACCATTAATAATAATGTGTATATGCATCTGTGACATGGAAAGACTGAATAACTCTCTTGATACATTTAACCACTTCCCGACCGGCCATTGTATATAAACGGCCGGGCGGTGGCGCTGCAGGGTCGGGTGGCTTTTTATAAACGGCCTCCCCGCACCCTGCTTGTGCGCGCTCCCTGGGAGCGTGCAGCACCGCGATCCGGTGCCCGCTGTGTCCTCCGGACACAGTGAAACGCCGATTGTCGACCTCTGTACGAGGTCCCGATCATGTGATCACTGATTGGCCAATCAGTGATCACATGCAAAGTAGTAAGCAATGATGTCACTTGTGACATCATTGCTTACTACGTGTGAAACCTGTGAATGATCACAGAGGTCACATGGTACAGGGCTATTCACAACAGCCTTGTACAATGTGACAAGCTGTGACCAATCACAGCTCACTCAGTAGTTCTCAATGGCTGCAAGAATGCAGCCAGAGAGAAAGAGAAATGATTGCTTTTACATCCTATATGGGTGTAAAAGCAATCAGTGTAAAAAAAAAAAATCTGCATCACCCCCCACAAGTAGTACAGTGTCACCATGGTGACACTGTACTGCTAGGGTGACAGTATGTAAATAAAAAAAATATATATAAAAAAATAAAATAAAAATATAAAAAAAATTTTAAAAATTATAATTTTTGGTTATAAACTAATTTGGATTTTTTTTTTTACTAAAAAGATAACGGAATAAATTGTGGCCAAGATTTATGATGGAATATTATTTATTTGCAAAATTTTATAAAAAACACTTTTTTTCAACATTTTGGGACTTTTCCATTTACATAGCAAAAAAAAAAAAAAACCCCAGCGGTGAATAAATACCACCAAAATAAAGCTTTATCTGTCTCAAAAAAATGGTAAAAAATTAATTTGGGTACAGTGTTGCATGACCGCGCAATTGTCATTTAAAGTGTGATAGCGCTGAAAGCTGAAAATTGCCCTGGTCAGGAAGGGGGTAAAAGTGTCTGGTCTGGAAGTGGTTAAAAAAGTTTGGTTTCCATGGAACTTCAGGACTTTCTCTTAAGGAATCGTATTTCTTACCACCTAGGTCTTACGCCTACCCTCTATCATCACCTAGTAAAGAGTCTAATATGTCCAATGGGAGAGGATGTGGATAACTTTTTCCTCCTTCCTCCTGCCCCCCTCCCCACCTTTCCTCTCCCCTAATCCTAAGCTACCTTCTATACTACCATTGAACTCTTCATCAGGGTATAACTTTTTCTCTTCACTCCACTGCATGATATTAATGGATCCTACATCCCACTCCAGACATACGGCAACCCAAAGAGAACCAATGGATGCGCGCTCTACTGGAATTCTTTGTCAGCAAATGAGAGCCAATAAACTCCAGAGCGCCACTCAAAGCTTCATCAACAACACCTGATGGGCCTAAGGGCTCATCTTGCCTGGTCATTAACCCCTTGGCGCTGGTGCCTCCCGGCCCTTCAAGGGGTTTGTGACGCTGGTAGGCGGGGCAGAGTTTAGGGTCATGTGACTGCCGTGATTGGCTGTCACAGCAGCCACATGATTGGAAAGCTACCGATCGCAAGTAGCAATTGGGACCTTTCTTTGAGGCACTGCAGGGCGCGAACTCTTGCAACATGTGTGTTTACATTGGGTACGCAAATATGTGGCCTCTCAGCATGCAGGTCGAGCAGCTGAGAGGTTGCATGTTTTGCGTAACGTCGGTGCCAAGGAGTTACCTTTTGAAAATGAATAGATAAAAGGGCATGCCAGAAAGCCACCCAATTCTATGTGTATCAGAAAGGCTTCGGCTTTGCCTCCTTCGAACGCGTTTCACCCATTCATTGACTTAGTTGTAGAGGTCTACGACTAAGTCCATGGGCAGGTGAAATGCGATAGGAGGTGCACACGGGAGAGTTGCGCAATTCTATGTGTATCAGAAAGGCTTCAGCTTTGGCTCCTCCTAAACCACGCCCCTCATCTATTCATTTTCAAATTTTGTCACCAATGGTTTTTTGTGACCAATGTGCTTTTGTACTGTATCTTGCAAACATGGTAAAGAGGAACTTTGATCTGTTCCTAGATTGTAAGCTCGAAAGAGCAGGGCCCTCGATCCCCTCATGTTTTGCATTGTATTGGTATTGTTCTGTCACATGTTCTGTCCCCCTTTGTAATGTACAGCGCTGAGCGAACCATTGGCGCATTATAAATACTGTATAATAATAATCTGTTCTAAAAAATGAAGTCAGGTACTTACCAGTGCGTGAAGTCCAGCACTGCGGGCCTCTAGCACTGCCATCTTTGATATGGAAGCCGAGGAACTTTGTCTTTTTTTAAAAAAAAAAAAAATTAAAAGTCCAGTACTTACCAGTGCCTTGAGTCCAGTACTATGGGTCTCCAGCACTGCCATCTTTGATATGTGAGCCAGTTGTACCTTCCTGAGGAATCACAGCCAGCTCCATACTGCACATGTACAAGATCATATGGTGCTGCGGGACTGGTCCTGCAGCCTTCTCTGGACATCTAACATGCTCCAGGAGCCATGGAGCGTGCCTATATGCATGTCATTCTTGCCTAGGTGAGAGTTGAGGAAGTGATGCATGCCCTCCCAAATAAAAATAAATCTAAAGTATTAGTGGTGGGGAGGAGGAAACGCAGCTCTTTCTTTTGAGTAAAGGTCCATCTTAACTTGAACTGTGCTTTTGTCTCATTTAAAAAAAAAAAAGAAAAAAATTCATTTTTTTTTATTTTTTAAAGTGCAGGCTCCAGAGCTGTCATACTTTAGGTCAACTATTCAGTGACCACCGGAGACTTTGTACCTTTAAAAAAAATCAGTTTTGCAGCAAGACTTCCCTTGTTTTTGTACAGAGACTTTTATTATTATCTGGAGGGACGGCGGCCATATTTTCGGTTTGAAACATTTCACATTCAATGCTGGTTGTTTTAATGTTTGTACGTGGATCCTTTTATTAAATTGGTTAAAATTTGACTGAATCACTAAACTTTGAGTTGCTTTTGTTCTATATCCCTTTTGATTATCAGATTTGAGTTTTTCCTGCTTTTGAAGATCTTTACAGAGGGGGAGTATGCATCATCTTAAAGTTGGATTCCTAGTGAAAATGACCTGCTTTAGTGATTTATTTACTGCGTATATTGACCGGTATACGGTCTGAACGTCCAGTAAGGGGCTTATCTATTTGGGTGTTTTGGTGACGGTATATTTATTTATTTCAGGTACCGTATTTTCTGGCTTATAAGACGACTGGACGTATAAGAGGACCCCCTACTTTTCCTGTTAAAATGTAGTGTTTGGGCTATACTCACCGTATAAGACTACCCCTCTTCCAATGCACATCAGTGGGAAGAATCGTGCCCCATCATTGGTGTCAGTGGGAGGAATAGTGTCCCATCATTGGTATTAGTGGGAGGAATAGTGCCCCATCATTGGTGTCAGAGCGACGAATCGTACCCCATCATTGGTGTCAGTGGGAGGAATAGTGCCCCATCTTTGGTGTCAGTGGGAGGAATCGTGCCCCATCACCGGTGTCAGTGGGAGGAGTAGTGTCCCAACATCGGTGTCAGTGGGAGGAATAGTACCCCATCATTGGTGTCAGTGGGAGGAATCGTATCCCATCATTGGTGTCAGTAGGGGGTGGAATAGTGCCTCATCATTGGTGTCAGTGGGGGGGAGGAAAAGTGCCCCATCATTGGTGTCAGTGGGAGGAATAATGCCCCATCATTGGTATCAGTGACACCAATGATGGGGCACTATTCCTCCCACTGACACTAATTACACTTGCTGACCCCTGTACCAGTATGGTGCTGCTGCAGCCAGCATACGTGGTTGCAGCAGCACCTCTGCACGGCACACTTACTGGCCGCTCCTTCACTCGATTGTCATGGGGCCGCTCGGCTCCACCTCCTGGTGATTGGCCGCCTGTGTGCCTTTCCCAAGCTACAGTTCTGGCGGCCAATCACCGGTGAGGAGGTGGAGCCGAGCAGCGGCGCAAACATCCAGTGGCTGAACCGAATGAAGGAGGAGCCGCGCTTCCTGGACCGGTTTGTCGTGGGACCGGAGCCAGGTAAGAGACAGCAGCCCCTACCCACCCCTGTACTTAGTGTCCCTTCCGTTGGAAGAAGGGGGGGGGGCGGCACCGCGCCGCCCGCCTAAAAAGTGTCAGCATGCCGTATACCGGCGTATAAGACGACCCTCGACTTTTGAGAAGATTTTCAAGGGGTAAAAAGTCGTCTTATACGCCGGAAAATACGGTACTTATATAGCGCCGTCAATTTACGCCGCGCTTTACATATATATTGTACATTTACATCAGTCCCTAACCCTCAAGGGGCGTACAATCTAAGGTAGATCGCCAGAATCTTCTTCTGCAACCTGTCTCATTCACTTGAGAATTATTTGGACTTTTATTTTAGACTTTTATGTTGATACTTTATTAGCGCTGCATTTTTTTTGTCATTTACTGTTATATTTGCCTTTTGTGTGCAAGCTGCTTTTCCCTATTAATTTTTCATTCTTGAATTCAGATTGTAGTTACATCCAAGTGCAGGTTTTTTGTGTTTTGTAATACAGCAACAATACAAGAGGATTAGGAGGGCCCTGCTCCTTGGAGCTTACAATCTAAGAGGGAGGGACTTTTATTTAATGAAATTTTTTTTATTCTTCGTAAAGAATGGTATGGCGCGCATAAAAGAAGCACAAACCATTTTGCCGTTGAACATTATTACAGATTATTTTCTTATTTCAGTCTGCAGCCAGCTATGATTTTCGACATCTGTCAGAAACTGTAGTTTTACTGAAGCTACTTCTCTACCTGCCAAAAATGCCTCTGCCATGCAAACCATAGCAACAGTCTAGCCAGGATTTCCAGGAATCTGGATGTTTCTGCTCCTGTAATTGCCTTACAACCTCTCCCAGAAGTCTGCACAAAGCTTGAGTTTAATCCTGGGTTCACATATATGCAGCTTGGTACATCGCATGTGATTCGTAGAGGAACCGCACCGCATTCCTGTGTAAATCACATGCGGTTTGTGTGTGGTGCAATCGGAGACATACATTTTGTATGGCTCTAATCGCACCACACCTGCACCAAATAAGTGTAGGACCCTTTTTTGGGTCTGTGCTAGAATCGGATCGCATGGGTATTCACACCTATGCGAAACGGCGCTGGCTCTGAGGAGGAGGTTGTGTCCTCGAAACGCGTTAGCCAGTTGGTCATCCAGGGTTCCATCGTATGGACTCAGATGTTGTTTGGATCATACATCTTGTTCAGTTTGACATGCCTGTGTTATTATGTCCATTGTGAGTATGATACCTATTTTTGTTTCTTCAATAAATTATTTTAAACGTTAAAGCACTAGGTCGGTGCGCCCTTTTTCTGTTTCTCCATTTGTATCCAGTGTATTTGGACCACCCCGGTCTGTTGAGGGCAGCAAGCAGTGCATATTCCAGAAAATTCCAGAACATTCCTATCGGGTCTACTGAGTCCTTTCCTAGCGCAGGAGTAAAGTGTTTGTTGTGTTGGACTAGAATCGGATCGCATGGGTATTCACACCTATGCGAAACGATTCTGCACATTGCACCGTGTTTTGCAGACCGATTTTGGGGTTTTGTTAACTTAACATACACACCCGCAGCGGCTCGCATGAACGGGGTGTGATTCTGATGCGATGCGGAATTTGCACAGAAAACGCTGCAAATTCCGTACCGCATCAGTGTGATCCCGGACTAAATAACAGACAGCGAGTTGTGTGGATGGTGGCATCCTTGGCATGCCCTCAGCTGTACTGCACTGCATGCTGGTTATTTGCACTGGAGTGATGTTGGGGGTTCAATAATTCTTAAAGACTAATTTTACCTTTTACAAAAATGGGGTCCCATTAGTTTACAATGCACTGCGCTGTTTGTGTATTAAAAAAAAAAAAGTTCAACCCTTTTTGCCGCCAGAGCTTTGTTTGCATTTGTTTTGCACACGTGTTTAACCCCTTGCCTACAGGACACTTATACAACCTTCCTGCCCCGGCCAATTTCCAGCTTTCAGCGCTGTCACACTTTGAATTACAATTCCGCGGTCATGCAACACTGTACTCATATGAAATTTTTATCATTTTTTTGAGACAGAGCTTTCTTTTGGTGGTATTTAATCACCTCTGGGTTTTTTATTTTTTCTTAAACCAAGAACCACTGAAACTTTTGAAAAAAAATGTTTTTTCTTAGTTTTTACAATTTTGTAAATAAGTGATTTTTCTCCTTCACTGATGTGCGCTAATGAGGCTGCAGTGATGGGCACTGATAGGCTGCACTGATGAGGAGGCACTGGTAGGTGGCACTGATGGGCACTGATGAGGAGGCACTGGTAGGTGGCACTGATGGGCATTGACAGGCATCACTGATGGGCACTGAAAGGCAGCACTGATACATGACACTGATAGGCGGCACTGACTGGCACTGTTAGGCGGCACTGACTGGCACTGATGCGCACTGATAGGCGACACTGACTTGCACTGATAGGTGGCACTGATAGGCAGTACTGATTGGTGCCACTGACTGGCACTGATGGGTGACATTGAAAGGCAGCTCAGATGGGCACTGATATGTGGCATTGATGTGGCACTGATGGGCACTGGCACATGGCACTGATGATCACTGACAGGTGGCACTTCTGGGGCCACACTGATCATCAGGGCACAGTGATCATCAGTGCCCTGATGATCAGTGTACATGTCCGCTCCGCGGAAAGCCAATTACCGGCTCTCCTCTCCTCTCGAGCTTTCAGCGTGACAGCTCGAGAGGAGAGAAATGTCGATAACCGGCATTTCCGTGTTTACATGTGATCAGCTGTGATTGGACACAGCTAATCACATGACCAAGCCGACATCTTCGGCTCTTTCCGTGATCCGCTGTGTCCGAGGGACACAGCGCACCGGCGATCGCCGCGCTGCACGCTCCCTGAGCTGCGCATGCGCAGTGAGAATGGTAGGACGTCATATGAACGAGAGAACCACCTTGCGTCCATCATTGTACTATAGGGCGGGCGGAAGGTGGTTAAACAAAATCATTTTAGGCTTAAAGATGACTTACAATTCCCAAAACATTATTTTCTGAAAGCAGAGACCCTAGAGAATGAAATGGTGGTAGTGCCTATTGTTTGTCACATGGTATTAGCGCAATGGCTTATCGAGCACAAACTTTCATTTAAAAAAAAAAAAAAATGCACCGAGGCCCCTTTCACACGGGCGTTCCGTATGTCCGTTTTTCATTTGTCCTGTTTCCGGATGAAACAAGGACACCTGTGCATTTCTATCGACTAGCGGATGTAAACGGATGATCATGGTTTTACATCCGTTAATGTCCGCATCCGTTAACATCCATTTTTTTTTAAAGGAAAACCCCCTATTTTTCTTCTGTTAAATGTAAGGGGCAAAAAACGGATGTAAAACGGCAAAAAACGGATATAAGCTGATGTGACCTGATCAGTTTTTTTCTAGGAAAAAACGTGACTGAACTGATGAAAAAAAACTGAACGCCTGTGTGAAAGGGCCTAAAGTTAAATTCCAGATATGGCTATTTACATGATCCAGCTTGGATTAATGGAACTATGTATATATCATACCTATACTCACCGGCCACTTTATTAGGTCCATCTTGCTACTGCCAAGAAAATCTCCCCCACACCATTACACCACCAACACCACTAGCCTGAACCGCTGATACAAGGCAGGATGGATCCACCACACCATGACACCACCACCACTAGCCTGAACCATTGATACAAGGCAGGATGGATCCACCACACCATTACACCACCATCACCAGCCTGAACCATTGATACAAGGCAGGAAGGATCCACCACACCATGACACCACCACCACCAGCCTGAACAATTGATACAAGGCAGGATAGATCCACCACACCGTTACACCACCACCACCAGCCTGAACCATTGATACAAGGCAGGATGGATCCACCACACCATGACACCACCACCACCAGCCTGAACCATTGATACAAGGCAGGATGGATCCACCACACCATGACACCACCAGCACCAGCCTAAACCATTGATACAAGGCAGGATGGATCCACCACACCATGACACCACCACCACTAGCCTGAACCATTCATACAAGGCAGGATGAATCCACCACACCATGACACCACCACAACCAGCCTGAACCGCTGATACAAGGCAGGATGGATCCACCACACCATGACACCACCACTACCACCACCACCAGCCTGAACCGCTGATACAAGGCAGGATGGATCCAGCACACCATGACGACACCACCACCAGCCTGAACCGCTTATACAAGGCAGGATGGATCCATGCTTTCACGTTGTTTGCGCCAAATTCTGACCCTTCCATCTGCCCATTCCACCCAAAAGGGTGAACTGAGCTGAAAGTTCCACCTTCCCACTGCAGCCCTCTGAGACATTTTACAGGGCCCAAAGGACTGTGGCCCATTCACAATGTGCAGTGTGATTTGCGCATGTGCATTAGGAAACCAACTGTGAAGCTGCAAGGCTTCAGTGCCGGTTTCCCTTAGTCAAGATGGTGGCGCCAGCACCAGACAGCCGGACGGGAGCAGTGTAGCAGTGGGTTGCCGGTCATAAACGGCGCCCACATTTTCAGGCTGTGTGCGCTCCCTGGGAGCACGCAGCACGGTGATCCGGTGCCCTCTCTATCTGGAGGACACCGAACATCGATCATTGTATGGGACCTCTGTGGGAGGTCCCGATCGTGTGATCAGTGATTAGCCAATCAGTGATCACATGAATAGTAGTAAGCAAGATGCCACTTCTGACATTGCTTACTACAAGTGAAATCTGTGAATGATCACAGAGGTCACATGGTACAGGGCTATTCACAACTGCCTTATACCATGTGACAAGCTGTGACCAGTCACAGCTCTCACAGTATTTCTTAATGGCTGCAAGAATGCAGCCAGAGAGAAGGAGAAATGATTGCTTTTCCAGCCTTTATGGGTGTAAAAGCACAGTGTAAAAAAAAAAAAAAAAAAAAAAAAAAATCGTTACCCCCCCACAAGTAGTACAGTGTCACTATGGTGACACTGTACTGCTAGGGTGACAGTATGTTAAAGGAAAAAAAAACATAAATCTAAAAAAATTAAATAAAAATTAAAAAAAATTAATGTTTGGTTATAAACTAATTTAGGTTTTATTTTTATTTTTTATTTTTTTTTTACTAAAAAGATAACCGGATACATTTTGGCCAAGATTTATTGAAGAAAGAGTATTTATTTGCAAACGTTTATAAGAGAGACTTTTTTTCAAAATGTTTGGACTTTTTAATTTATATAGAAAAAAAATTAAAATCCCAGTGGTGAATAAATACCACCAAAATAAAGCTTTATCTGTCTCAAAAAAATGCTAAAAAATTCATATGGGTACAGTGTTGCATAACCGCGCAATTGTCATTCAAAGTGTGACAGCGCTGAAAGCTGAAAATTGGCCTGGGCAGGAAGGGGGTGAAAGTGTCCGGACTGGAAGTTAATTTTTTACTGTTTTTCGGTGCATTCTGGGCATTTGGGAAGGTCTCTTTTAAAACGCTTCCAAACGCACATAAACGCGGCTAAACTGACTTTTTTTGACCTACGTTTTCCAGTGGTCAGAAGAGTTTTCCAATCGCCCCGTGTACATGAGCCCTGAAACTGCATTCGTGATGCGACTTTTCCTTTATTCAGGATAAATAGCAGAAATGATACTTCACAAATGATACTGCTGCACGCATTCCAGACGGTTAATTTGTTTGCCAATCTGGAGAGTTGAGATTTGCAGCATCGGAAGACAGTTGCTGAGCTTAAGCAACCATGCGGTTTGCACATAAAATATAATGAACATGCCATGAGAAATGATTGTGGGGGAAGAAGGGTCATCCTAGTGCTTCCACAACGCAGCAAGCGTCTTCCTCACCATTTCCATGTCATTAATGTGATCATGATACCTGCAGGACACTTGTAAACACGGCCAGTATGGAAATCTCATAAAACTCTTTTGTCATTTAAACACTTTTTAGTGTCCAAAAAGTCTGACCATATGCAAAAAAAAAAATATCTAACTCTACCGAACAGATTACACGGCTGTCAAGGATCCCTGGATTATATAAAAAAAAAAGATTTTTAAGTCTCCTGTGCAGGGGCGGACTCACCATTTGGAAACTCGGGCACTGCCCGAGGGCCGGGGTCAGTAGGGGGCCCCATGAGATGCCCCTGGTACCTTTTTCATAGGCTTTTTTGAGTTTGGGCAAGGACACAGGGGCCCCATGATCCCCTATTGCCCAGGGGCCCCATGAGTTGTCAGTCCGCCCCTGCTCCTGTGACATTTTCTGCTCAACCTGTTGTCTCCAGACATTGATGTAAAGGTGGCACTCAAAGGGAGAATAGGTATGTGAAATATAGAGCAGTGGATCTCTTGGCAAGAAAATTGAATAGGAACCTTCTTTATTTATTTCAGGTACTTCTATAGCGCCGTCAATTTACTCAGCACTTTACATATATATTGTACATTCACATCAGTCCCTAACCCTCAAGGGGTGTACAATCTAAGGTCCCTAACTCACATTCATACATACACATATTAGGGCCAATTTAGACAGGAGCCAATTCATCTACCAGCATGTCTTTGGAGTGTGGGAGGAAACCGGAGTACCCAGAGGAAACCCACGCAGGCACAGGGAGAGCATGCAAACTCCACGCAGGAGGTGCCGTGGCTGGGATTCGAACCAACGACCCGAGTACTGCCAGGCGGAAGTGCTAACCATTTAGCCACTGTGCTGTCTTTTATGAGCTGGCTATCATAGGAACATCCTCAGTCCTAAATGAATGTTCAGCTTGATCTATAAACTGCTGGTATACATAAGTAGCACCAATCGCTACCAGGGCCTGTCCGTCATAAAGGCTGCAGGGTATTCAACTTGGTATTCTTTATTGAGATTTTTACATAGTAAAGTTGAATAAAGACACCAGTCCATCCAGTTCAACCTGTGTTGGTGTGTGTGTGTAAGTCAATACCATTTCCCATATCCCTGTATATTGCGTTTGATAAGATGCTCATCTATGAGTTTTTTTAAATTATCAATACCTCCCCCTGACACCACTGATTGTGGTTGGGAGTTCCACATCCTTACTACTCTGACAGTAAAGAACCCTCTACACAGTTTAAGGTTAGACCTCTTCTCGTCCAATTTAATTAAGTGGCCATGTGTCTTCTTAAGCTCCCCGAGGCTGAATAGTTTTCTCCATTTTCTAGAATCACCATTTAGATATTTGTAGACTACTAAGGATTGGCATCTTTGGGGAGCGGGGGAGGGGGGGTCGGTTAAAAAATCTCAATACGTGTAAATTAATTGGTTTACGTGAAAGTTATAGTGTCTACAAATGGCGGTATATATACTGGATCTTTTTTTTTTTATATACTAGTAATGGTAATCAGCTACGTATAGCGGGACTGCGGCGGGCATTCTGACACTGGGGGAGAACTGACTTGGTGTCACAGACTAATAAACAGCACTGACACTGTACTAATGGCACTGGACAGGAAGGGGTTAACATATGGGCGATCAAAGGGTTAACTGTGCTGAGTGTGTGTTTCACTGTAAGCACATTGCTTTGTATCGCTCTGATATACATAGCAAAACAAAGTAGTGTGCAGGAGCTGACAGGAGAGATCTGTGTTGTTTACATACAAGTCTCTCCTCCGTCAGTGATACTCTGTGATCGTAATCTAATTCAGGGGTCCCCAAACTTTCAAAACATGTCTGTTTACTGCCCTTCAAGCTTTATGGGGCCGAACTGTGGCATTGGTGGGAGTAAATAATACCAAAGGCTTTACAATGATCAGTGAAAGCAGCGCAAAAAATCAAGTATAACGTATATAAAGTGACAAAAATAAATATACAATTAGATATTGTGCTATAGCATATAAATGTAAATATATAAAAATCAATTAAATTAAATCAGTAAAAGTCCAATTCATCAAACCCATAAATTTTGAAATATGTGATTGAATAAAAAAGTCCTTCTGATCCACTAAAGTCACCACGTGAGTAGGTGAATGAAACTTCACTGAAGTTGCACCACGTGCTCCAGAGGAAAACCTACCCACAATTCAGTGGCACTCACCAGATATCATGGCTCATCTAAATTTGATAGGCAGTCGGGCTTATGGTGAGTGTCAGACGCTCTAAGGATCCTCAATCACTTAGCCCCTCGGCAATTAGAGGCTATTAGGCGGCGGGACATCCTCCAAAATATTTACTCCATCACAAGGGAAAGAAATAGGAGCGCTCATAGTGTAATTCCGCTAAAAAAACATTTATTATATAGAAAGTAATGAACTCACATAGGAAAAATACAAGCATGCCCAACATCCACAATATCCACGGAAGGTAGCAGTGTGTCACATAGACAGTGTCTCACCTGATCCTCCATGCTGCTCGAGAATGGTATGTCACTTCTGGCTGGGGATGTGCGGTGGATGCCTGTTACAACAAACGTGCGACCCACAATATATATTTTGATATTTATTTCTTCAATACCATAGGCTTGGTTGGTCAGTAAGCGTAAAAAAAAAATTACATCATTTGGTATCAGTGGGAGGAATAGTAACCCATTGTTGGTATCGGTGGGAAGAATAGTACCCCATCGTTGGTATCAGTGGGAGGAATAGTACCCTATCATTGGTATCAGTGGGAGGAATAGTACCCCATTGTTGGTATCAGTGGAAGGAATAGTGCCCCATCATTGTTATCAGTGGGAGGAATAGTGCCCCATCATTGGTATCAGTGGGAGGAATAGTACCCCATCATTGGTATCAGTGGGAGGAATAGTGCCCCATCATTGGTATTAGTGGAATGAATAGTGCCCCATCATTGGTATTAGTGGAAGGAATAGTGCCCCATCATTGGTATTAGTGGGAGGAATAGTGCCCCATCATTGGTATTAGTGGAAGGAATAGTGCCCCATCATTGGTATCAGTGGGAGGAATAGTGTGCCATCATTGGTATCAGTGGGAGGAATAGTAGCCATCATTGGTATCAGTGGGAAGAATAGTGCCCCATCATTGGTATCAGTGGGAGGAATAGTACCCTATTGTTGGTATCAATGGGAGGAATAGTACCCTATTGGTATCAGTGGGAGGAATTGTGCTCATCATTGGTATCAGTGGGAGGAATAGTGCCCTATTGTTGGTATCAGTGGGAGGAATAGTACCCTATTGGTATCAATGGGAGGAATAGTACCCTATTGGTATCAATGGGAGGAATAGTACCCTATTGGTATCAGTGGGAGGAATTGTGCTCATCATTGGTATCAGTGGGAGGAATAATGCCCCAAGGGACAGATAAAGGCAAGCAAAGGACCACAGTTTGAAGACCCCTGATTTAAATAAATGAAATGCATATTTGTCACATAAAAACAGTAAGTACACCATAATATTTACCATTACTTCAAATCCATGTAGTTAGAAGTGTTCACGATTAGACACCAATGATTGGAACCTACTTGGGGAGTACAGTGCTCAGCATAAATGAGTACACCCCAACAGATTTGTCAGAAAACCTTTGCTTTCCTTTTAGAATCAACATTTTCTATGGGACACTATACTACAAAATACACCCACAAATATGGGCCAAAGATTTGTTAATTTGCAGACACAAAAAATATTTTTCATAACAAATTCATTCAAGACCATGTTGCAAAAATGAATACACCCCAATGAAAGTCTTATGAGCAAAGCTAAATTTTAGACAACACAGTCCTAATTAACAAGAATTGAACTACGGGCGAGTCTAATTATTCATTAAACAGGTGTCCAGCAGACAGATGATTATAAAAGGCGTTACTTAACAAAGAAAACCCCATTTCATGTCAGCAATGGCATTACATGCGAGAGAAATGTCAAGACCTGAGAAAAAAAGAAAATAATTTATTTACACAAGAAAGGTGAAGGCTACAAGAAGATCAGCAAAGCTTTACTTTTCAGTCAGAATACTGTAACAAAAGTGATACAAAAATGTTAAAAAGATAGAACTGCAACCATCTCACAGAGACGTCCAGGCCGTCCATGGAAGTTAACATCTTGACAGGAGCGTCTTCTGATGAAAAGGGCTGAAGAAAATCACCGTGCAGTTCTCTGCAGTTAGCTAACGGAGTAGAAAGCCAAACTGGGGTGATTTGTTTCCCGAGTCACAATACGGCGTACACTGCAGAAGAATGGCATGCATGGGTGTCGTCCACGAAGGAAGCCTCTCCTAAAGCCCACACACAAAAAAGCCCACCTAGAATTTGCCAGGGCCCATGCTGGAAAAGAAGACTACTGGGACTCTGTACTCTGGAGTGATGAGACCAAGATAAATGTTTGTGGAACTGATTGCTTCAAACCTGTATGGCGTCGCAAAGGTGAGGAGTTCAAAGAAAAATGCATGGTGCCTACAGTAAAACATGGAGGTGGCAGTGACCTCCTGTGGAGCTGCATGAGTGCTGCTGGTGTCGGGGAGCTGCATTTTATTGATGGTATCATGAATTCACAGATGTACTGCTCTATGTTGAAAAGATGCTAACATCACTCCGTGGTCTTGGTCGTCGTGCACTTTTCCAACAGGACAATGATCCAAAACACACATCTAAGGTCACTGTTGCATTTCTGAAGAAGAACAGAGTGAAAGTGATTTAGTGGCCAAGTATGTCTCCTGATCTGAACCCAATCAAACACCCATGGAGAATTCTCAAGAGAAAAGTTGAGCATCACTCTCCATCCAGCATCCAGGCTCTAAAAGAGGTCGTTCTTGAAGAATGGAAAAATATCGATGTTGCAATATGTCGCCAACTTGTTCATTGCATGCCTAGAAGACTTGGGGCTGTCCTTACAAATCATGGAGGTCATACAAAATACTAGATGGAGTAGTTTTTGTTGTGGGGTGGATTCATTTTTGCATCAACTAATTTGAGTAATACTGAAGAGTTTGTAATCTAAGTTATATTATTAACCTTCCTTCCATGTAATGAGCTAAACAAATGTTCTATAAAACTCAGTTTTGTACAGATTTTGGAAATTGTTCTTGTGTTCATTGAGATATTAATTAAAATATGTACTCATTTATGCTGAGCACTGTAGGTGAAAACTGTGTCGTTTAACCCCTGAATATCTAGGGTCTGGTGTTCTCTTGACTATTGACTTCTACTGTGTTGTGCCAAGATCAAAAGAGTTCACTGAGGCTTTCTGAAAGAAAAACTTGTGGATGCCCATGACTCTGGAAATTGTTTTAAAAAGATCTTCAGGTTATTTGAAATCAGTAATTTTACTGTATGGAAAATAATCAAGTGGCATAGATTTCAAAGGACTGCTAATTTGTCCAGTACTGGCCAGCCCAGCCCTGAACCCAAGAGCTTTTCAATGCAAAAAGTGCAAAAAACTGCATGGGAAATGTGCCATAAAAAAGCCTTTGCTGTCCAAAAAGAACATTAGAGCAAGATTATAGTTTGCCAATGACCATGTCTTCTGGAACCATGAGCTGTGAATTTAAGAATCAAAATTAGCAGCAATAACAGTTGACATGTTTGGCTCATACCAATGATGGCATGTCAGGAGAAAAACCCTATAAAGAAAAAAAAACTTTATACCAGCTCTAAGTCATGGTGTTGTAATTGTTATGGTTGCTTTGCTGCTTAAGGGCCTGGTAGATTGTGGTCATCAAGTCAACTGTTATTTCCTCCATCTTGTGAAAGCGTGCTAGATAAGAATGTGAGACCATCTGTCCAAAAGTTGAATTGGATATGGATCTTTTGACGCGATAATGAACTTAACCACACTAGCAAATCCACCAAGGAATGACTTAAGAAAGGGTTAATGAAGGGTCATAGACCGGGTTAGTCAAAGCTCTGAATTGAAACTCCCATTTAAAATGCTCTGTGGGGATTTGAAATAGACGCGTCATGATATGAAACCCACAAACATCTTGAAATTGAAGGAATTTTACATGGAGGTGCTGTCAGAGAATGGTGCCCAGTTATGCAGAACACTTTCAAGAAGTAATTTCTGCTAAGCATGGCAATACCAACTTCTGTGGTAGAGTGTGCCTTTTTTTCATCGGTACACCATTACATCTATTAATATTTTCATTCAACAAATGGTTGGAAAGACAAAATTCTATTTATTTGTATTCAAGCATATCACCCTTCTCTGTAGGCACTATTTGAGCGAACATCTTATGTTTGCCAGTTCAAATATGTTGAAAAAGGCAGCAATTTCCATGGGGTGTAGTCACATGAAAGTAAAGTATGTCATATGTTTTTTCAATGTTTCATAATGTTATGTACCCTTCAAAGCATCACTCTATATCTTTTTTTTCTTTGTGGTAATGTTCTGACCCCCCCTCAAATAATGTGATAATACATAATCACCTTTTATGACATTCTAATGCTATGTTTAGTCATAATAAAAAAGTCAACATGATAGTGCAATCCAACCACTGTCTTGTTTTAGATCAGGGGTGTTAATCTAGAGCTCATCTTGGGGCGCATCAGCAGTATAGTTGCCCTCAAAGGGCCGGTTGTATCTGGGTTGCGCTACGTCCAGAGTGCAGGGTTCGGTAGTGCGCTACGTACAGAGTACAGGGTTTAGGAGTGCGCTACGTACAGAGTGCAGGGTTTAGGAGTGCGCTACGTACAGAGTGCAGGGTTTAGGAGTGCGCTACGTTCAGAGTGCAGGGTTTAGGAGTGCACCACATGCCGAGTGCAGGGTTTAGGAGTGCGCCACATGCCGAGTGCAGGGTTTAGGAGTGCGCCACATGCCAAGTGCAGGGTTTAGGACTGCGCTACGTACAGAGTGCAGGGTTTAGGACTGCGCTACGTACAGAGTGCAGGGTTTAGGACTGCGCTACGTACAGAGTGCAGGGTTTAGGACTGCGCTACGTACAGAGTGCAGGGTTTAGGAGTGCGCCACGTACACAGTGCAGGGTTTAG